>NW_024582632.1:512558-530884 GCF_018398535.1 Haplochromis burtoni
AGGAAACACAACCCTGAATCAGAGGAGTCACCAGTAGACTTTAAAAGGTGAACGACTGGCTCTCTGTGCTGGTGTGGTCTGTGTGTTTCCACCCAAAAGAAAAGAAAAGAAAAGAAAAGAAAAGAAAAGAAAAGAAAAGAAAAGAAAAGAAAAGAAAAGAAAAGAAAAGAAAAGAAAAGAAAAGAAAAGAAACTCTTTTGATACTTTGACAAAACTTTCCTATCCTATATATATCTATTTCAGCAAGGACAGCACTTTCGAATGACTTGAACATGTTTTATTGAGATATTCAATGTGATGATTAGACTCCAATGAGCCATCAAAGCAGAATGAAATCCCATCGCTGACAGGACTCAGGCCCATCTGTGATCAAGATAAAGATGCAGAAAAGCAGGCAGATTACAAATCTCCTTATTTCTGAACAAATGCTAAGCTTGGCTTGAACTTTCTGTAAGTGTTGGTGGTCTGAGCCTGACTTCCTTCTACCAACATGTCAAAATAATCCTTAGAGTCTCAAACATTACAGGTATAGATCATTTGAACTCTTCCCTCAACCTGTCCTTTGGGGAAACTTTGGCCAATTTTATATTTAAAAATATTTTTGATGTTTATTAGTTATAACAATTATTTCTTTGTTTCACTGACTGACAAAACAATTTTTTTTTCTTTTTTAAACGACATATTCTGGTTGCCCAGGGTTACGACTGCGGTTGGTTCATTTTGTTTAAGCTAACATTTTTCTTCGTCATTGGGGGAGGGACTGTAAACACGTTATAAAGACACAAACCGAAGCACAGCTTCCAAGTTTAGAGGCTACTCAATGAAGAAGTTAAACTGCTGATCAGGAAACATTGGTTTTGCTCTGTCAGGACAACAAGTGTGTCCAAATACGTATCTGTGTTAGTGGGATCTGGAAAGTTGGAAACAAAATGAGTAAGATTGGGTTTATGTAAATACCAGTGAGGGGATTTTGTTTTCCCTGCATCACTACGTGATAAAGCAGTGAGCTGAAGAGGTTGTAATCACTATGTCAGAATAGCTTCAAGGTTTTCAGATTAGCAATATAAACAGTACTTGAGCGCTGAGAGTTGTGTTGGCTATGATCCCCAGAAGTGAAACTATTACTGTGACGATGAACAGCTCAGTTGCTCTGATTCATTCTGTATCATCGTCACGAGAAATGTTACGTTCCCATAACCAGCAGTCCACAGACCATTTGGAAGGAGCTCAAAGGGCTGGTTAAATGGACTGACTCAGTTTCATTCTGCAGCTTCTATACTGGAAAGACATTTTACTTTCAACATGCTGCCACAGTGCGGGCAGCAGGTGGTGGACTCTGTTTTCTACATATTACTGTGTAATTCAATACTACTCAACTCATTAAGACATGTCAGTCATTGACTTCCTCCATTAATGTGGAGGAAAAGATGTTTGTATTAATTAACTCTGCAGAGCAAACACATTTCACTGCAACCTAACTTTGGTTGTTTTAATGAGGCATCCGTGTGTGCTACAAACATGAGCTGGGACATGGACCCTCCTCATTATGATGCACAGCAAGCTCAACACTGACGGCAGGCAAAGCACACTGTAAGTAGATATGCAGTCAGTTTGATGTGTTAAATAACAAACTTAATCTTTTTAACTTTCACAGAGTCAGCTGAGACCTGTTTGGGTTAACATCCACCTCTTTTATAGGCAAGGCAAGTTTATTTGTACAGCACAATTCAACAACAAGGTGATTCAAAGTGCTTTACAGAGACATTAGAAACAAAAACAAATAAAAAGCATGATTTAAACTTGATTAAAACAAGCAAACAAACAAACAAACAAAACAAAATAAAAAATCAAAACAGATAAAATCAGAACAACAGATAAAATCAGTAGTTAAAATGTAAGTTTTGAAATTTAAGCTTAAAAGTGTGGATTTGGTGCTTTATTCAAATGCGGATCCAGATGACCTGAGGGATCTGGAAGGTTCATACTGGGTCAGGAGGTCATAGGTTATAGGACTATCTCCTGTTTGTACGACCCAAAGCTCTTAATGGAAACACTATAAAGCCAGAATGTGGATAACTTTATTGAAAAGGTCATTCTTCTTATTTTTTGTGCATTTTAAGCATCGTGTGTCTAACGTTGGACAATTTGCCAGGGACACGATGGATCTTAGTGGATGTTGGGATCTTTTTACGTTCTTTGTCCACATGAGGAAAAACAAACTACTGCCTTCAGGTGACTGTTGTTGTGATGAAGCGCTGCATAAATCAAACTGAACTGAAGTTTGTTGCACAGTTTTCAACATTTCATTTTCAAATTGTGTGTGAAACCAATGACAGATTTCATTTTAGTGGACGTTGGCACTTTCTTTGTTTGAGCTCATTATTTTCTCTACACAACATTTTAATATGACATCACAGTGACACAAAAAGATTACTATACTACGCTACACTTCCATATTACCACTGCTGACATCAGCACAAAGCATCAACAGTTTAGTCCAGCTCTCGCCCTTCGGGGGCAGAAAGAGCCCCTGAAATGAAAGAGCTTCCAGCATCAACATCAATGTGCAGTTTGAAAAACGTTTTGCAGTATTTGGTGTTTTTGTGTACCACCTTGGAGTTAGATGGAAAGTTTTTACTGCACTTACTTCAATATTTTTTTTAAAAAGTTGTCTTTAAATGAAGCAGCCTAATGTTTTCTTCACTTCATCTGTCTCTCTTCTGCTTTTATCTATGTGCACGGTAACATACACGGCAAAATAAATCAGGGTTTTAAATGACAGCAAACAGCAGTGTGGCGGAGGTGTGGTCCCGGGCGCGGCTGCAGGGGAGGAGTGGTGCAGTGGGCTCAACGGGGCGGTGCTGGAGATGCCGGTGAGAACAGCTGATGGCGATTTGGACTGATAATGGTTTCCTTCCCTTTTTATAGTGAGACGGAGAGGAGCGGGGGAAGAGGGAAATCAGCTGGGACTGACAGCTGTCAGACTGTGTTCAGTCATAAACTGGGAAAATTGTAAATAAATGTGGAAGCTGGTGATAAAGACCTGTGTGTGTGTGCACCTGTGTATAGTGCATTTCACAAGCAGGCAGTCATGGGAAAAAATGTAAAAGACTTTTGATGTGTATATCTTAGAATCATGTCCTTTTCTTTGTCCTCTTATTTCCAAGATTTTAAAGAGTAATCTTTAAGCAAAAATGACAAATTCACAGGGTTAGCATACGTGTGAAGATCATTACTGATGATGACTTAGGTTAAGAAGCGTCCCTGGGCTAAAAGCTCACACCGCACCATCATCAGGTCAGCTGCAGCCAAAGCTTTGTATGACTGGCAGAAAACTGGATCTGGTATGTGATCGGTTTCATTTTCATTTCTGCAACTTCATCATTTTATGAAATATACTGTAACATGTAAAATATTCACAAGTACTGAAAAATAAAAAAGATTTGAGGGGAACCACTGAATTTGTTTCCTGTCATGGACACGACGTGACTGTTTACAATTATTGACTGTTGCAGTTTGACCCGTAAACGTCTTTTATTTTTGGAAATATGGAAAGTTTTGCACGTCATTTACAGACACTACAGTCTCCAACATGCTGCACAAACTCAGGAATATCACATGCATGGGGTATGTAGAATATGAACAACAAGAAAGCACTGTGAGAGTGCAGACCTGCATCAGTGCAGTACAGCACTTCAATACGTCCATGCAATGCCGTACTCTCTCAGCAGTATTTACTTTTATGGGAACTGAATTTTGTTTGTATTAAAGTTGTTTTGTTTTTAAACATACTGAAGAAAAAATATCGTGTTTTTGGGTCAACTTGAAGTATCGGTCTGAAATGTAAAATTAAGATCAGAGGTCAAATGTGACGATGCTCTTTCTAAACGCTGAGCACCACACTCATAAGACTCACAGTTTCTAAGGTGTGAGGCTTCGAGACCTTGGTGGATATGAGCCAGACTGAGTTATTGTATTGTTAATAGGACCCCACTCTAGACCTCTACAGATTTTCCTGAGAATTCATGCTGTTGTGTTCACAGACTCACACATGCAAACACGACAAAACAACAGAAACTCCTTGGTGGAGATAATTCAACAAAAAATTATTGTTTATATATTCTGTTGCATCATTTTGCCTTAGTTGTAGTTTGTTTGCATCAGTATTGGTTATTTATTTATTTGCCTATCATCTATATTTATCATCTGCACTCACAAATGTTGCTTTAAGCATCAGGGTGTGCTTAGATGATCAGCTACTGCAGTGCAGCTCGACTTCTGTGTATTTGATTTTTTCTGTTAGACTGGAAGGATGATATTTGAAAGTATATACAATTTACCAGACAGTACTTTTCTTTGCTAATGGCCCATTACCACAAGAAAATCAAACATTTTATCAAAGTCAGAGAACCCAGGAGTGTCAACAGCGGCACAGTCTTCAGACTGTCCTTCACTTTGTATAAACACAAGAGCAGACGTTCTGTTTCTATGTGACGCTTTTACAGTGAAAGTTTCAACTGTTCACTGGATTTGTCCAAAGGTCATGAGAGGCCAGGTCCTCATCTCTTAGGAATCCATGTGCTTTGCTTTTAAAGCACACATGGACTCAAAATTCCTTGTGACTGTTAATTTAACTGCTCAGTATTCATAAGAAATCTTATTACCATGCATTCATCCATGCTGTAAATCAGGGCTATTTTCTATGAAGTGACTAAATCTGCCTGCATAGACTGATCGACAGTAAAAGGTGCTTCAGCTGAAACCACACACTGTGTATAAAACTGTGATAGTTAGGCACTGAGTTAGCTTCAAAAATGGGCTTTTGATACAAATTTATCCCTCAAGTTTTCACAGATTTTTTTTGACAATGTTCCTCTTCCATACAAGTGACCTGGTCTTACAGAGCACATTACCAAATACCATTAGCCTTTTCATATAATCAAGTTCATATAAGTAAATTGGGTAATCTATAGCTGAGTTGACAGCTTTGTGAACAGGTGAGAGCATCAGGGCTTCGTGTTGCACGATAAGAAAAGACGAGGAGTGGGATTTTGTGCTAAACAGCCCACATTCAGTGTCCTCGTGTTTGTCCTTGACCAAGTCGGGGCACAACCACAACAAGCCACTTAGAAAAGGGAAATTAAATAGAATGACTACAATAGCAAGGAAAGCAAGCAAACTTGGCAGGGTTTTTCCGCAGTGTTGTCCTACAAGGTCAAAACAAAAAGCCCTAATATATCTCTGTGCTCCATACAATGAACCACAGCGCTTCTTTAAATTTACTCCAGATTCACCTGCACAAATGTTGCATTAAATGGTTTGTTCATTAAAAAGGAAAATAGTGATTGCTTGCTAATAGTTGCTGACTTGTCTGGCTGACGTGTGCCCCCTGTTGGTTTATTTTAACCACTGCCTGACATCTTTCACAACATACAGCATATTGCATAAGCATAATTTTAAGAACCTAACAATTGAATTCTGGTTGATTTAAAGGGACCCCAAATAATGCATCTATCAGTTAATAATGCATCTATCAGTTAATAATGCATGTATCCAGAGTTACAAACAGCCTGAAGCCACAATACTAGGTGTATACTTCCACCCAAAAATAAACACGAGTGGACTCCTCAGTGCAGTCCAACTCAGTGTTCACATTGTTGTTACACTGCTTTTGTGTAAAATGTCTGATTCTTATATAAAGCTTCGCTCCCAGAGTACTCAAAGCGCTCTATACAACATGCCACACTCACTATCTTCTCTGCTTTTTTAAGTGCTCACTGACTACCATCCACACTCTAGTGGGGCTTGATGGATGCATCGGAGACCAACTTGAGGTTAATATCTTGCCTAAAGATATTTGGCATGCAGACTGGGGGAGCCAGGGATTGAGCCACCAGCCTTCCGATCAGTCGATGACCTGCTCCACCTCCTGAGCTACACCCCTGACGTAGGCCTGATGCCTGAGAGAACAGAGCATTTGAAAGTTTTTGGCCTTTGTTCCTTTTTTCTTAATGGGGTACTCTTCACCTGGCTCAGGAAAACTACAGGTTACAAAGATAGACTTGGGTATTGCACAAATCATGTGGGGGACCACATGCAAAACGTGTATGAGCTAGAAAAACCGTTTAACGTGGCACTAAGTCAGTACTGATGGTTTCTAGATAAATAATGCAGCATGCGTATATTTGAGCATAAAATGTCTCTCTCGTACGAACCTTTCCCTCTCCTCTGTCTTTCTAATATATGTGTGTGTGTGTGTGTGTGTGTGAGTGTGGGTGTGTGTGTGTTGTGTGTGTGTGTGTGTGTGTGTGTGTGTGTGTGTGTGTGTGTGTGTGTGTGTGTCGGTGTGTACGTGTGTGTTCTGGTAGAAAAGGGGCTTGTCTTCTGCCTCCACACACCTGAAGCAATCATGCGCTTGACCCCGATGTCCTTGTTTGTGTTGACCTTGTTAGCTGACAGCCTGATGGACCAAGCTGCTCGCAGTCTGCTGGCTCTGGTCTGCTGGCTCTACCGTCTCCTTCCCGATGGCAGCAAGTACACTGAACTTGATTTTGTGATTTTAATGTTTCAAATGTGACGTGTTTCACCACTAACTACCAAAAAGTTTTTTCTCTTTGTGTCAACTTGTAATAATTTGCAGCCGAGCGGTTCATCACATGATGATCAAGCATCCAGAAATCACTGTTTCAAATGTATGACTTTAGTTATCTTTCAAAAACTAGATACTCAGTGGGGTTTATAGACACATAAGCAAGAATTTATACGTGAAATCATTTTTACTGTGGCAAAACTTTGACTGTAATTTCATTGCCATAAATTATTTTATGAAGAATTGTTTAAATGTCTTTGAAAGGTAAAATTCTAACTCACTTTTTTCCACAGCCCAATAACATCATCTCAGTGTTGTACGTTCCACGTTTGGCACACAGTACAAAGACTGAGGTTTCTCTGCATGTGTCTGTGGGCTTGTGGACGGGGTGGGGGGATAGTAAATCACCACTTTCTGCCCTTGATAATGTTCGTGATTTTGAAACGGTCCTATTCTTAGCTGTGCTTCTCTGTGAAGTTGGCTTTTGTGTTCTGTTAACAATAGAAAAACATTGTTAGCTAAGGCTGAACTGCAACCTTGATTGCACTTAAATATATCTCCTGTATAGTAATCCATCAGCTGGCAGAAACTGTGTAATGAACCACTTCCTTGAATTCCCATGTGAAGCAGTTGGAAATGGTGTTATTTAAAATGAACCCACTAATGGGGGAATTTATGTAAAACATCCATTCATCCGAATTCTTAACCAACTAATTCAGACTCATGTAGGTACAGGAGTCTATTGGATAACACTCTGGATACGTTGCCAGTGCATTGTTAGGCTTTATGGAACATGGTCATATGTTATACAAATAGTTATCAATAAAATTTAAATGAATACACAATAGTTTTGTTAGGACACAGAACCAGACCTCTGCTAACTGGAAGGTGAGTTGTTCGATCCTTGGTTGCTTCAGTCTGTATGCCAAAGTATTCTTGGGCGAGTCATTGAACCCTGAGCTGCTCCTGATGTGTTCGTTGGAGTGTGAATGTGCATGAAATGTTAGACAGAAAGCACTTAGCTGTAGAAAAAAGTCCTGTTTGAATGAGGATTGTTGTATAAAATAGAAAAGCTCTATAAGATATATATAAGAATTGTTCGGCATCGAATAAACTACAAATGGTGGCCATGTTACCAACAGACAATTTAGCAATAAAGCTAAACCCATCATACTAACAGGTGTGTAAGAAATGACTTTCTTTAATACAACAGCCAAGCAAGGAAAGCTGTCGTTGTCAAGGGAAAACTAAAAATAAACCCCAATGAAAATGTTGTTTTTCATCTCAAACAGCATAAAGCTGTAATTAAGCTCGTGCAGTGTCTGCATCAGCCCTGTAAATCACGGTGTCACCATCGCTGCTTGCCTCTATTTCCACTGGAATCTGCAGCACGTCTCATTAACAAAGAGAAATAATGAGGAAAGAAACATTTACCTATGAAGCAAATGTGATTACTAATAATCTAGTAATATTACCCAGGCATTTTACTTTGTTTGAGGGTAAATCGACTATTGGGGAGAAAACAGTTTATATAATAATACCGAATCAAATCATAACTTTCAAAGGATTTATTTATTTATATAAGCTGCTGTGGCTCAATAGAAAACGCACAATAAGACAAACGGACACAAAAACAGTAAATCACCATCCTTTCACATCCTGACCACGTGGCTCTTCACCTTATTTACCTTTTACTTACAAAACACTTCAGAAAATGAATGAGAGGTTATATTAATGATAACGTTCATTTATTAATAATTCTACAAACTGAATCAATGATTTATGATTCAACTTGATGTTCAGTCAAACAAGCATTAATCTGCATCTCATCACTGCACTGCTTTAATATCACTTTTCACACACATTCAAATATTGTAACCCAAACACCGAACAGATTTGATTTGAATGCAGTCGCAGTAAACGGATGCTCTGGAAGCCACAGTGTAGAAGACATAATGAATAAACTGTTAATCATTAATAATCCTGACCATCACTTACTGAGGCTCACAGAACTGCACAGGTGTGGGGCAAATAAAGCATTTCTCATCATCATCTGTCCGTCTGTGGTGTTGTGTGTACGTTGTGCGATCAACATACGATACATGAATATATCATTAAGGCAGATGGGAAAGAAAGGCATCTCACAAACAAAAGGAGAGATCACTCCTTTGACTTTCAGCTTGTGCTGTTTTTACTGGGTTTAAGCACCAAACCACTCACTCAGTATGATAATGGGTTGCATCAAATGTGAAAATGTTGATTTTAATCTATCTATGTATCTATTGAGCATTATAAACACGACTATCAACGACATCGATGCTTGTGTAGTACCAGAAAAGCTGCACACCTAGATGAGCCCGGTGTTCTCGTCTGTTATGACTGCTGGCAACAAATTACATGAAATTCCAAATTGTGCATATCTCCGAGTACTTTCCAGCATCCGGCCTTGTCTTTCTGCTCTGTTTGGCCATCTTTGGCCATCAACAAAAGGCAGGCAGCAGGACTGGTTTGATCAGTTTCTTGCTTTTCTTCACTCATTCTCACAACAAAATATTTTGTTTGTGTGATTTGACTCAACCTCCCGTTTCGGGGTCTTGGAGTCTATCCCAGCAACTATGGGTCCAGGGGAACACTGTGTCACCAGTGTGACGCATGGCTAACACAGAAAGACAGACAAAAAGAGGCATTTTGTAATAATAGTAATTTATCATTTTAATAAATAGTTAAAAGGCAATGTGATAGTGAATTAGACAAGAGCTAATAGTTATTTACTGTTAAGACTGATTGAGGATCTCAGTTTGGTTTGTTTCACTCATAGTTTCGTGTTTAGTTTTTCACCAGCATGTTGCTTTGGTTTGGTTCAGGAACAGAAACAGTGAGACCAGTTACATGAAGTGCATCACAAAAACACCACTAAAGGACACCTCGCATCTCCGGTATTCCAGTGGTTTTGACTAAATGGCACAACACAGTACAATCCTATATAAACAAGAGTGTCCAACACAATCTGAGTGCTTGTGGGCAAGTAAGGTGGGGGAGTCAGTGAAAGGGCGATGGTGGAGGTTCAGAGGGGGTGTCCAGAGGGAAGAGGTGGTGTTTTGTTGGGCTGTGAGAGTCAAGAGGGACAAAGCATTGAGAGACTTCAGCATCCTGACAGCCTGATGGACAAAAACTCTTCAGTCTCCTTCCCGATGGCAGCAACTGAAGAAGCTGTTGGATGGATGAGTAGAGTCAGCTGTAATGCAGAGGGAGGGTGTAGTAGATGTCCTGGAGGGAGGGAAGAGAAGTACCCACGATCCTCTCATCATAGAGCTAATAATCATTTAAACTCAAATACACAATTATGACCAACTTACATTCACCAATTAACCAACCTTCATGTGAGCTGCTTTGCATTAAAGTACAATAAGTGAGATCAAATACAAAACATGCATCACAGGAGTTCACACAACCTGCCATTTATCAACACTCCACATGCATATGTAAAGAAAAGCAAACGTAGCCACTCACTGCAGTTTTTTTAACATTTGTTAACATTTTCTGACATTATCTGAAATGTTAAAGAGCTTTACAGGATAAAAGACTTTTTATTTGGACAACAAAACTACTTAACCATGTTGATCCTTGGAGCACGTATGGCTCAAAGGGAGGGATCCACCAAGTAAGCCAAACTGCTGAACGTGTGCAGGAGCTTCTTCAGCTCCTCTCTATGAGAATGTTTACAGCCGCTCTCTGTGAACCATTCCTAACATTTTTAAAATGCCTCGTGCTCCCTTTCTGCAGCGAGAGTGTTTTTGTTTGTTGTTTTTTCATATATATTTATGGATATAATCAACTGCAAATTGAAGATGATGCCTATTGGGTTTGATTCCTTTAAAATCCATCCTCCTCACCACACAATCACCATTTCCAGCATTGCTAATGCTAAACATTATTTTTTTATTGCAGTATGAGAGCAGTGCAGAGAAATGTTATTATCTGGACACCAGATGTTCAAGTGTAGATTTATCCAGAATTACATTCATTTTCAAGGCCGTGACAGGGTGGTTGGTAATTAGTCGCCATAAAAGATGCTTCTGCAAAACCATGGACATCAGACTCAAGAACAAGCAAAACACTGAAGCGAGAAAGGCAGTTCTGAATGCACTTACTTACAAAACAGAGTGGCAAAATGTGAACTCAATTAAAATCAATGGAGTCGCTTTCGTTGTTAGTTCCAATGCCGCTCAGGGGCATGTGATGGTCCAGATGCCCCTGAGTAATTATGCTACATTCAAAGGTACACATACTGTTTCTGTGAATGCCTACAAATCTTTGACAGCACAGTAACCGTGTGTTCCTTTCAAACAGGGCAGGCTCATGTGCTACTGTGTGGAACACATTGATATTAGTACACTTGTATATCTATTTGGCTGATTGATATGGTTTCACAGTGTTGCATATGGGTTTTAATGACAGTTAACACGGTCGAGTGAAAGGTGAGGGTCCGAGGCTAACCGTGGAGGAAACTTCTCCTGTGGTGAACAGCAGAGGCCAGGTTTGCAAAGGCTCGTCTCTTACACGTAGAACACTGTGACCCTCACATTGCATTTAATCCTGCATGCCCGTGCATTGTTCACAAGTTAGTTTTTGTTGTTCTGCTTTTTTCTATAATTGAATTTGTCTAAATGGACACATGAGAGTGTCATGTCATGTTGCAAGCTGCAGTTTACATAAGTGCATGGATCAATGCATGACTGACAATGCATTTGTGTAATGCATGCATCAAGATCAAATTAGACATTTCAAATTTGCAAATAAAGAAAACTCTTTGTGTTTAATTGAGAACATTTATGCAGTAAGGTGTATATAATAGTAACAGTATGATACTTGAAATCATTCTCTCTTTAAATGTGTTCTCACAGCAGATCCTCTGCGTGCACCCCATCCTACCTTTCTGGTGCATCATCCTTTCTCCACCAACCCTCTGCATATCGTTCCTCACTGCATCCACGAAGCTTCTTTGAGGCCATCCTCATTTCTCCATGCCTGGCAACTCCATACTCAACATTGTTTGTTCAATATCTCAACTATCCTTCCTCTGCCATCTCCAGATCATCTCACAGTTGCCTCTCTTGCACATGTATTCTGTCTGTCTTGGCATTCCTCTTCTCTCCAGTGCATAACCACCTCTCCAGGCTCTCTTCCACCTGCTCCCTACTCTCACTACAGATCACAATGCGATCCCCAAACATCATAGTTGCACTGAGACTCCTGCCTGCCTCATCTGTCAGCCTGTGATCACCACCACAATCAAGAAGGGGCTCAGAGCAGATCTCTAATGTAATCCCATTCCCACCTTGAATCAGCCAATCACTCCTACTGCACATGTCACCACTGTCTTGCTGTCCTCATACATGTCTTGTACCACCCTTATAATAATAATAATTCATTTTATTTGAGGGCACCTTTCAGAAACCCAAGGTCACCTTACAAAGAACAAAATTAATAAAAGGAACAACAGTCATAAAATACATCAAATGCAAAACAGAGCTTGACAACAGATAATGAGCCTAAAGTGCTGCAACTCCTTTCCAACTCAGTTTAATTTCAATTTAAGTTAATTCAGTTTTATTTATATAGCAACAAACCACAACAACACTCACCTCTAAGCGCTTTAAGTAAGGTGAAGACCCAACAATAATACAGAGAACCTAACAGTTAAATGAGCCCCTGAGAGCAATCACATTGTTGTGATGAACAAACCTCCAGCAGAAATAGGGTCAGGGAGGGGCGACCATCGGGCGCGACCATCTGTAGGTGAGAGGAGGGAGACGGGACTAAAGACACACTGTGGAAGAGAGCCAGGTAATATTAATAACTAATAATTAAATGCTAAATGGTGTGTAAAACATCAAGAGTCAAAAGAGGTAAGCGAAGAAAAAACACTCTCCATCAGCCTGATTGCAGCGTGACTGAGGGAGGACTCAGGCTCACCTGATCCAACACTAACGATCAGGGAAAAACTGCAGCCCAGCCTTAAAAATAGAGAGAGGGTGGAGCCAGTCAGTACAGTGAAAGTCTTCTTCCTCAGTGTCAGCCTCACATACAACTCACTGTAAACCTTTTCCTTTTTTTAATCACAGCAACTCTTCAGTATATTTACTTTGCTTTTCTCCATCATACCAGCTCCCTTTACCAGTCTTTACCCCACAGTCCTGCAGACTCAGACTGTCTGTGTGTGTGTTTAAATTACATTTGCCTCCATGTTATATATATTTTCCCAGTGGTGAATGCATTGTAGAAACCACATTTTAAGCTTTTTTTCCACTTCACTACACATTATTGCATTTTTTCTTCACAAATTGAATATGAAAAACGGTATGCTAATATAAACATTCTACGATTTCTTTCTGATTAGAGCAAAACTATGTTGAACTTTCTTGGAAATGTCCTTGTATTTGACAGCATACTTCACTGAGGTGGAAGATGGCACATGGAGTGCAGCATGTGACAATAAAAAGGAAAAATACTAATGAATACATCTGAAGAATTTTCACAACTTCACTAAAAAGATGAAGAACTCTAAAACTTTAACCGGCTTTCCTCCAAATGGAGTCTTCATTGTGAGTCTGTGTGTTATCGCTGAATAACAACAATACTATTTAAGAACCGCCTCAGCAGATGTGGGAGAGAAAAATCAGTTTTCGTTGAAACTGAGAAAGCAGTTTAGCCATATAGGAATTGAGTCTATTATAGCAAAGATAAAACTAAGTGTGAAAAGACATTTACATGAACCCTCTTAAGTCTGGCACTTTTACGCTTACCATTCATCTCCTGTCAGTCTGAGCCATGTGATGAAATTGAAGTCACAAGTTCTGGTGCAGGCCGATGTTTCGGTGCCGATGCACGTTGTGTTGTTGCCACCGCCGCTAGATTGACAACACTAGTGCTTGATCATGTCAGTTTTTACAGACATGTTAATGAAATATCAATACAGAGGCTCAGACATTCATATATTACACAGAGGGAAATGGTGCAATGGTCAGAAAAATGGAGACTTTCTATAGATGTCAAGAATTGGCCACATCTATCCAATGTCCAGTGTTTAGTAGGACAAAACCAACTAAAACTAATAAGTTTTACATAATATAAAGTAGATTGAAACATACGGAGCCCCGCAAGAGACATTAGGGGAAAAAAAATTGAAGATGAACTTTTGCGAGATCTCGCAAAATAGGCCGCATCCTTTGCAGGCCGCCACGAAGCTGACCGGGAGGTCGAGCCATAATGTGCCGGGAGTGCGGTGTTCCCCCCAGCTCTAGTGGGCTTCGACCTCCAGGTCAGCTTTGAGCTGGTGGGTAACAGACGTCTCCGAACTTTTACAAATATGTGATGTCTTGATTAGGGATGGGTACCAGTATCTGGTGCCATGATGGCACCGGTTCTGACATAAACGGTAGTAACCAAACCGAAAAGCAGCGCACATTTCGGTGCTTTATTTCAGTGCTTTCTTTTCCTGAGATGTGATACACTTTGGATTCTAGCCAATCATTTGACGTTTCCGAGGATAGTAGGCGGGTCCAGGTACAGGTCTTTTAGAGCAGAGCTACCGATTAAAAACGCCCAAGGCGAAGCGGTCAAAAGTCTGGCTGTACTTCACAGCAAAAGATGCAAACTCAGCAGCAACAAGTGCTTTAAGCTGATACTGTGATACTGTCAAAGGAGGTAACACCTCGAATCCGATGAAACACCTGGCAACACATAGCGTTTTTTTAAAAACCGAGAAATGCACCGTATTTGATAGCTTGCTGCGAGACCTCACACCGAGCACGTCTACTGCGGGTGTGGTGCCTGTTATCGAACCCGAGCAACATCCCCCAAAAACCCGAAGAGGAGAGTCCTGGCCCCTAGCCCTGCCAGTGTTGCAGAAATGATGAGGATGATGATGCAGCAGCAGCCGTTCTTCTCTGCGTGAGTAGCTTCATGTTGTTCGTGTGTAATTTACGTTGAGTAGGCTAACCACGTTATTACATTAATGCAGGTAAGGTGAACTAGCAAACACCATCGTAGTTACATGTGTTACATGTCACGTGTTGCAGAAAAAGAAAGAGACTGCTAAAAATAAAAACATAGGAGGTTTTTGGACAAAGTGTGTGTTCTCCATTCTTTAAGCACCGTTTCAAAAGTACCGGTTTGGCACGGGTATTGGATAAAACCTAAACGATACCCATCCCTAGTCTTGATAAACCGAGCAGATATTTTAAATTTACACAGCTACATTCACACCTGAAAATATATTAAAAGTTTATTTTGCGACCCATAAAGACTAATATTAAAACTAAGTAGCTGCCTCCATTGTTGGATACTGGGCCGCGCTTTGAAAGGTTGGGCCACGAAGGATAGACTCGGCCTGTCACTACCCGATCCCTACCGGAAACCCGATCCGCACCGCGCATGCGCAAATCTTACGTCACTTCTTCTCTTTGCTTGCCAACATTGTGACAGTTAGTATATTTGAATGACATGTTTAGCGCCCAGTTAGCTCCTAGCATTTCTCAACAGCTCTGCCTCTTTTTCAACCTTCGTATAAAAACAAATTCATGCTTTTCTCCTCAATGGAGATCTTCCCCCGATTGAACAACAGCGCTGTAAAATAAGAAGAATGGCACCTAATTACAGACTTAATAATATAGACTTAGTAATGTGTCACGTGAAGATTCGTCAGCCAGATGAAGTGTTTACTGACAATTGACAGTGATAGCGGACATCATCATCTGTCACGGCCAGGAGGAGGTTTCTATCTTTCTCTCTCACTTCCACTCGCTCTCTCCTCCTTTCTGTCGCCGGGGCGGAACTCGTTCTTTTTTTTCGTTTTTGTGTACATTATACTGAAATGTTTCATTGCTGCAAACATTATAAGAGATCCTTATTATTGTTAACATCTTAACAGATACTCTGACCCGTAACTATCATAAAATGCTTTGAGCGGAAGTAGACGCCTTTCACACATGCGTGGCACGGCTCAGGTAGTGACACGGCCTTCAAATGCGACCTGCGAAGCATGCGCCCTATGTTGCACAAAACTTCTATCTCCTATCTCGCAAAACTTTTGCGAGATCTCGCAAAAGTTCTTTATTTTTTTCTCCAATCTCCCTTGCGGGGCTCTGTAATTTTCCAATTCCAAATTAAAAAAACAGATTTAGAAAAATTTTTAAAAACACAATAAAAAAAAAAAAGAAATAAGTAAATGTTTTTCAAAAAAATCAAAGATTTATTTCTGACATTTAAAATGGTGATTCTACTCCTCATTTCGAAATTCATTTCCCTTTCCTGTTAGCTCACAGATCAGCTATTAACTAGTTAATCCAGTAGTTAATATAATAGGGGCGGGCAAGATGGCGGCATGAAGAGGAGGATTTTTTCAAGCGCTCAGCACTAGAATATGATAAAGCAGATTTTTAGCACCTATTTGACGTCTTTCTAGCTTCCAAGACTTTTTTGAAGATCAGCGTATTAAACCTGATAAATCTGAAACCAAATTTAATAACAACAACATGTCGAAATCTGCTCAGAAAAGGTTGAGCAACTCGAGCAAACCACATGCAACTAGCATGCTAGCTAGCGACCATAACTACCTGAAAGAAATGGATTGTCAGCAGTTGGTTGAGGAAGAATTTCCACCACTACCAGTAACACCTTCCAAGCCACCAGTGGCTAAAAAACCAACATTATCTACCAGTCACTCTGATGGTGACTCCCTGAAAGCTAATGCTGTCAACACCCTGATCAATCTGATCAACACCAGGAGCGACACCATAGAAGAAATGGTAGGAACAGTTCGTACGGAGCTAAAGGATATAAGTGATAAGATTATGGACATTGAGAAGAGGGTTGAGAAGAACGAAACGCTTACACAGAAATGTGACGAACGCATTTCTAAAGTTGAACGCTACAACCGCCGTTGGAACCTGAGACTGTAATGGGGTACCAGAGCTGGAGAAAGAAGAAGGCGATTGACATATGCCAAATGATTCTGCCAGCAGAAAGGGAAAAGCTTGCAGGGATCTTAGACGTCGCTCATCGAGTGGGGAAACCTAAACAAAATGACCCGAGACCCAGAGGGATCATCATCCGGTTCATCTCAAGGAGAATTCATGATGCGGTGTGGAAAGCTGCCAAGAACAATCCTTTCCTTCAGAATAATCATCTGCGGTTCACTGAAGACCTGACGAGAGAGGACAAAGAAAACAGACTGAAGCTGTGGCCCATTATAAAGAAAGCAAAATAAAATGTTCCCTGAATCTCAGTTCTTAGGTTTGTTTACAACGTGCTCTTTATGAGAATCTCACTCTATTCTCAATGATGTTAGTTTTTCTCAATGGGGAAATTCGACATGGTTTTCTCATGGAACGGAACGATCAGCAGGGGTATCAGTCCTGAAAAACAGATATAATGGGGATGTTTTACATACAGAATGTGATTCTGCAGGTCATTACATATGTCAAGTCATAAAATATAACGATTTAGTTTTAGTTGTAACTAACATATATGGGTTTAACACGAAGCTAGAAAATGATCATTTATTTTTGAAGATTGAAAAAAAAATCTAGCTGGTTAAATAAATTTCCAAATGCCAAATTATTTTATATTATATATTTATTTATATATTATTATATTATACGTTTCCTCCAGGACATTCGAACAGAATTAATACTACATTGAAAGCTGTTATGCTATGCCTTAAGCTCATAGACAGGAGATTTAAATATGCTCATACCAAAATGTTTACTTGGTGCAACAATTCCAACTCAAGACATTCAAGGACAGACTTTTGGTTAGATTCAGAATGTTTTGATAGCGACAGCATAGATGTAGGTGCATGGCCTTCTCCAGCAACAGATCATAAAGCCATATATATGAAAATAAATGTAACTTCCTTCCCTAAATCTTCTGTTGTTAAATCTACATATTGGAAACTCAACAGCTCATTATTACAGAAAGACGACGTGAAAAAGGATCTTAAAGAACTGATCTCAAACTGTTGGTCTATAGCTCAAGAAGATTTAAAGTATGGAAATAACTGGGAATTACTAAAATTTGAAATTGGCAAATATTTAAGGAAGGTTGGCAGCCTTAATGCAAAATCCAAAAGATTAGAGGAAGAAAACACAATCTCTCAAATTACACAGTTATCTAATAAACAAATTGACACTTTAACTGAAGAGGATATATTGAACTTTGCTAAATTACAAGATAAATTAGATCGCCTTTACTCAGACAAAGCAAAAGGAGCTTTTATCAGATCCAGATCTAAATGACTTGAAGAAGGTGAGCGTAATTCTCATTATTTCGTCAGCTTAGAAAAGAAACACTCAAGTATAAATTATATTAGCAAATTAATGATGAATGGGGTTATAACAGAGGATTACAGATTAATCTCTAAACACTGTTTTATAAGGAACTTTATAGCTCTACATTTTTTTTCAGGAAGCTTCAGATCACCTGTTAAATCTATCAGCCAAGAAGATTCTATATTATGTGATCAACCCATCTCATTAGACGAAGTCAAAGATGCAATTGGGCTATTAAAAAATAATAAATCTCCAGGCACCGATGGTCTTACTGCAGAATTATATCAAACTTTTTCTGAAGAGTTGTCTCCCTTTCTTCTTGAGGTTTTTGCAGAAAGCATAGGAAACCAACAACTTCCCAGTACAATGAGTCAAGGTTTGACCACGTTGATTGATATTAATTA
>NW_024582632.1:542451-557051 GCF_018398535.1 Haplochromis burtoni
ACTATTAATGATTGATAATTGGAGACCAATTGGCTTATTAGATAACGATTGTTAAGTATTAGCTTTAATTTTGGATTCGGGAGACAGACACTATCTCTACTTTTAAGATTAGGCTGCTGGGGGATTCCCATGATGCACTGAGTATTTCCTCTTTAGTCACATTTCTCACTCACTATGTGTAACAGACCTCTCTGCATTGAATCATATCTGTTATTAACCTCTGTCTCTCTTCCACAGCATGTCTTTATCCTGTCTTCCTTCTCTCTTCCCAACCATTCACAGCAGATGGCCCCGCCCCTCCCTGAGCCTGGTTCTGCCGGAGGTTTCTTCCTGTTAAAAGGGAGTTTTTCCTTCCCACTGTCGCCAAAGTGCTTGCTCATAGGGGGTCATATGATTGTTGGGTTTTTCTCTGTATCTATGATTGTACGATCTACCTTACAATATAAAGTGCCTTGATGCGACTGCTGTTGTGATTTGGCGCTGTATAAATAAAATTGAATTGAATTGAATTAAACAAGAAAACAGAACCCTCACATAGATGTCCCTATAATAAAACACTACAGCCTCCCCCACCAACAGACTGGTTGGAGAGGTGGTCAGAGACAAAGGAATGTCTTTGATCATGCTGCTTGAACTAAGACTTACAAATTTAAGTAACACAATGACAACATTTAACATTTTGACTCCAACAGTAAGCATCTCTAACAGCTTAACCCAGCTTTGAATAGGGCATGCACGGATGACTACAGAGAATTACACATCCAATCTTTCAGGAGGTCTCACCTCTCGACCAGATCTGGTAACAGTCCCTGTTGGTCTGAGGTGGCTTCTATTTCTCCTCAGAAAACCCCTGTCTGTCTCTACCACATAAGATCTGGGGGCATTGGCAGGTCCAACTACAGGGAGTGCAGAATTATTAGGCAAATGAGTATTTTGTCCACATCATCCTCTTCATGCATGTTGTCTTACTCCAAGCTGTATAGGCTCGAAAGCCTACTACCAATTAAGCATATTAGGTGATGTGCATCTCTGTAATGAGAAGGGGTGTGGTCTAATGACATCAACACCCTATATCAGGTGTGCATAATTATTAGGCAACGTCCTTTCCTTTGGCAAAATGGGTCAAAAGAAGGACTTGACAGGCTCAGAAAAGTCAAAAATAGTGAGATATCTTGCAGAGGGATGCAGCAGTCTCAAAATTGCAAAGCTTCTGAAGCGTGATCATCGAACAATCAAGCGTTTCATTCAAAATAGTCAACAGGGTCGCAAGAAGCGTGTGGAAAAACCAAGGCGCAAAATAACTGCCCATGAACTGAGAAAAGTCAAGCATGCAGCTGCCAAGATGCCACTTGCCACCAGTTTGGCCATATTTCAGAGCTGCAACATCACTGGAGTGCCCAAAAGCACAAGGTGTGCAATACTCAGAGACATGGCCAAGGTAAGAAAGGCTGAAAGACGACCACCACTGAACAAGACACACAAGCTGAAACGTCAAGACTGGGCCAAGAAATATCTCAAGACTGGTTTTTCTAAGGTTTTATGGACTGATGAAATGAGAGTGAGTCTTGATGGGTCAGATGGATGGGCCCGTGGCTGGATTGGTAAAGGGCAGAGAGCTCCAGTCCGACTCAGACGCCAGCAAGGTGGAGGTGGAGTACTGGTTTGGGCTGGTATCATCAAAGATGAGCTTGTGGGGCCTTTTCGGGTTGAGGATGGAGTCAAGCTCAACTCCCAGTCCTACTGCCAGTTTCTGGAAGACACCTTCTTCAAGCAGTGGTACAGGAAGAAGTCTGCATCCTTCAAGAAAAACATGATTTTCATGCAGGACAATGCTCCATCACACGCGTCCAAGTACTCCACAGCGTGGCTGGCAAGAAAGGGTATAAAAGAAGAAAAACTAATGACATGGCCTCCTTGTTCACCTGATCTGAACCCCATTGAGAACCTGTGGTCCATCATCAAATGTGAGATTTACAAGGAGGGAAAACAGTACACCTCTCTGAACAGTGTCTGGGAGGCTGTGGTTGCTGCTGCACGCAATGTTGATGGTGAACAGATCAAAACACTGACAGAATCCATGGATGGCAGGCTTTTGAGTGTCCTTGCAAAGAAAGGTGGCTATATTGGTCGCTGATTTGTTTTTGTTTTGTTTTTGAATGTCAGAAATGTATATTTGTGAATGTGGAGATGTTATATTGGTTTCACTGGTAAAAATAAATAATTGAAATGGGTATATATTTGTTTTTTGTTAAGTTGCCTAATAATTATGCACAGTAATAGTCACCTGCACACACAGATATCCCCCTAAAATAGCTAAAACTAAAAACAAACTAAAAACTACTTCCAAAAACATTCAGCTTTGATATTAATGAGTTTTTTGGGTTCATTGAGAACATGGTTGTTGTTCAATAATAAAATTATTCCTCAAAAATACAACTTGCCTAATAATTCTGCACTCCCTGTATGCTCCAGTGGTTCCTTCAGTGGTAATCCCTGTACGCTAGCAGTGCTCTGCTGTAGTCACAGTCCTCTCAAGTCTTTAATGGTACGATCAGCGCGTTCTGCCTCCCCGTTGGCTCGGGGGTACCTGGGGCTGCTCGTTTCATGTGTGAACTGGTACTCTTTAGCAAAGTGCTTGAACTGTTCTGATGAAACTTGCGGCCTGTTGTCCGATACCACAGTCTCGGCAACTGCATGTCTTGCAAAGGCCTCTTTTATAGCATTAATAGTGACCTCTGCTGTGTGTGTCTCAGTTCAGCTATCTCAATGTACCTTGAGAAAAAATCAAATCAGCAGGAAATGTTTCTTTGACCACTCGAACAGATCCATGCCGACTTTTTGCCATGGGCGGTCGGGAACAGGAGTTGCCAGCATTGGTTCACGGCACTGTAACCTATGTTTTTGACATGTTTCGCACCTGTCTACCATCTGACGTATTTGGGTTGAGATGCCCGGCCACCACACCGACTCTTTTGCTCTGGCCCTGCATTTTGAAACGCCCTGGTGGCCTTCATGCAAACGTGACAAAACCTCCGCTCTCATTTGAGGTGGTATCACAAGTCTCTCCCCTTTCATGAGAAGACCATGGACTACATTGAAGTCCAGTCTGTATTGCCAGTACCCCTTTAACTCTGGATCTAGTTTACCTTTTTCTGGCCAGCCTGTCCCACATTGATACACCACCTTTCTACACAGGTCATCCATTTCCTGCGCCAACTTAATCTCCTCCAGCCTTTTATCTGTTGCTGGGAGATGGGAAACTACACCGTCCACGAAAACCTCCACCTCTTTTTCCAGCTGAAGATCCCCAGCAGAAGGAGGCCCCGCCAGCGGTGCTCGTGAGAGAGCATCAGCAGTGACGAGGTTCTTCCCTGGAACATGGACAATGGTGAAAGTAAAGCGCAGCAGCCTGAGGCGGAATCTCAGGATGCGTGGAGGCAGGTCGTCCAGGCCTCTTGTGCTCAGAAGAGGGACCAGGGGTTTGTGATCTGTGATTAGAGTGAACTGTAGGCCCATGAGGTAAGATGACAGTCGTTCACACGCCCACGTTACAGCGAGCGCCTCCTTTTCTATCTGCGCGTAGCGTTTCTCTGTGTCTGTGAGACCTCTTGAGATATATGTGACCGGTCGCCAGGAGTTGTCAGACTGTTTCTGAGTGAGAACAGCCCCGATACCGTATGGCGATGCATCTGCAGCGACTCGTGTATCTGCTGAGTTGGAGTACTGAGCGAGCACTTCTGGAGAGCTTAATATCCCTTTTAGTCTCCTAAACGCTGTTTCCTGTGGCTCCGCCCATATCCACTCGTTTCTGTCTTTTAGCAGTTCCTTTAATAGTGTGGTGAATGTGGCTAGTTGTGGCATGAACTTGGCACTCTGAGGCTGCGGCAGCTGCTGGATTGCTGTTACCTTGTTGGGATCAGCCTCAATGCCGTTTGCTGACACTTTGTGTCCCACAAAGATTATTTGACTTTAGCAAACTCACACTTCTCATTCAGAGTGAGACCCTCCTTCTGAAACATTTGGAGCACACAGTGCAACCTCTGGTCGTGCTCCTGCCTGTCTCTGCCATATACAAGCACATCATCGGCGTGACAAATCACCCCTTCAAAATCTTCCAGCATCTGTGACATTCGCCTTTGGAAATGTTCCGGCGCCGATGCAATGCCAAAAGGAAGGCGGTTGAACTAACTCCCATTTCTTCCATTCTGTGCAGCGCGTTTCTCACGGCATCTCTGAGGGTAAGAGGAACACGTCTTGGGGCAGATAGGGCTACCGCTCCTTGTTCTAGCTCGATGTGGTAAGGCTCCTTCAGCATGCCCAAACCTTTAAAAACATCGGTATGCTGCCCTGAAATCTGTCACCAATTCCGTTACTGTGCTTACTCTGTACACAAGACCCAGAGCCTCACACGCTGGCCTGCTTAGCAGTGGCTGTACTAGACCTGACACAAGGTAGACGTCTTGAGAAACACTGCGCCCTTTCACTGCTAGCTGTGCCTCGAAGCAGCCTTTAACATTGAGTGGGTTACTGCCCGGCCCTAGTAACTTCTTTCTGGGTCTCTGCAGCTTACCATCCCTGTCTGGACTGTACAAACCCTCTGGAATAGATGTAACATCCGCCCCTGTGTCAAGTTTAAAATATACATTTTCCCCATTTAACTTGACCTTTTGCACCCAGGGCTGTGACCTCTCAGTCTCTACTTCACCCAAGAACACACATCCTCGCTGTCTGCATCTTTCTGATTTTCTGTCACTTCACGTAGCGCTGCAGCTTCACTACTGCAGCTTCACTACTGCAGCTTCACTACTGCAGCTTCACTACTGCAGCTTCACTACTGCGACAGACCGCAGCAAAGTGTCCTTTCTTCTGACATTTTCGACACTGTACCTCTTTGGCTGGACATTCTTTCCATGAGTGTTTGTTCTTGTGACCACAGCGACCACATTTTCACTTTGCTTGATTGGCTTTTGTTCTTTCTTCTGCCACGTCTGCGTTTTCCCACGTTTTGTATTTGTCCGTATTGTGTCCATGTTCAGTGTTTTCTCCACTGCCGCGCTGCTGTGAAGTATTGATTGTTGTTTCTTTACCGTTTCGCTCTGCCTAACTTTCTCAATGGCTTTAGCAAGAGTCAACTCTGAGTCCATTTGCAGCTGCTCGGACAGTCTTTTGTCTTTTATGCCAACTACAATTCTGTCCCTTATGAGTTCGTCTTTGAGTGCTCCAAATGCACAATTTTCTGCAAGTTTGTGCACAGCAGTGATGAACGACTCTGTACTTTCCCCTTCCTGTTGCCGTCTGGAGTTAAACTGTGCTCTTTCAAAAATTATGTTGTGTTTTCCTACGTAATGTTTGTCAAATGCCTCTTTGACAGTTGCATATTTCTTTTAGTCTGCATCGCACAGTGGTAACACTGCCAAAACGTCATCAGCAGCATCTCCCATAGCGTACAGGAGTGAGTTAACCTGATACTCATCTGATTTATTGTCGAGAGCAGTTGCAATGCGAAATCTTTCAAACCTTCTGTTCCACTTTGGCCAGTCGGCAGGACGAGAAAAGTCAAAAGTTTCTGGGGGAGTTATTTGTACCGTGGTCGCCATCGTGATGTGTGGATCCCTGGCTTCTTCGCGTTCAGAATCCAAGCTTTCCGGTGCGCCGACCCCGTCTCCTTCCTCCGACATGTGAGGCTCGTGCTCGACCGAGCACGTGCGTCTTGTTGCTAGCACTGTTAACTGCCTCGGCCACACTTCACCTGCATGCCGGTCTTTTTCGGGTCACCCATGCAAAAACTTCTCTCGCAATTAACTGCACTGTACTGTACTCGAAAATACCGTGGAGACCCACCGTTCGCACTTCTGACACCATGTACAAGGAGGACACTGGACTCAGCACGTTCGGATGAAGTTTCCCAACTTTACTTCGTTACCAGAAGATCCCCCCCACACACAGCCTTATGGGTACAGTAGTCTCCCGCTACATATTCCACTACAGAATCAAGTTTTTGTTAATTGCCCAACTATTGTCTAACCATATGAAATCAAGCAATGTAAAAGGTATATCGCTAATTGGCAAAGATTACTCATAACACAGTTAGCGGATGACACTACATTATTCCTAAAAGATGAAATCAAATCTCTATTGCTATTGAAACAATCTCCATATTTTCCAAAGCTTCTGGATTGTACTTGAATATTCCTAAATGTGAACTTATGGCGATAAAAGAATGTTCGAAAACAGCTTTGTGTAACATTCCAATAAAACAAGAAGTTCGTTATTTAGGTATCATAATAACCAAAAACCAGGAAAGTAGAATCACTCAAAATTTTTATCCTATTCTAGAGAAACTCAAACACAGATTTAATCAGTGGCTCTTAAGAGATTTGTCGTTAAAAGGCAGAGTATTAATAACTAAAGCAGAAGGCATCTCTCGTCTTACATACGCTGCATTGGCATTGCACCTTGATAAAAAACTTATAAAAGAGGTTGATAAGTTACTTTTCAACTTTATCTGGAAAAATAGGACACACTACATTAAAAAAACAGTTCTTATGAACTCCTATGTCAATGGAGGACTTAATGTGTTGGATTTTAACACTTTAAATAACACATTCAAAATAAATTGGTTGAAGAATCTAATTACTAATCCTACTTCCATTTGGAATACTATACCTGTGTTCATGTTTTCTAAGTTAGGTGGCACTGAATTTTTCCTTACTTGTAATTTTGATATTGATAAAATCCCTATAAACATCTCTGCTTTTCATCGTCAAGCTTTTTTAGCATGGACTCTTGTTTACAAACATAACTTTAGTCCACACAGTATCTGGAATAACAGCGATATCCTATTTAAAAGAAAATCTCTCTTCTTAGGTGGTTTAGGAATAACATAGTTTTAGCCAACCAGTTATTCGATTCAAATGGTACGCTTTTCTCCTATGAAGAATTTTGGGAAAGTCTATGCCAGGGTGCTGGAAAGGAGAGTTCGTCCGCTAGTCGAACCTCGGATACAGGAGGAACAATGCGTTTTCGTCCTGGTCGCGGAACACTGGACCAGCTCTTTATCCTCTCGAGGATACTTGAGGGTGCATGGGAGTTTGCCCAACCAGTCTACATGTGTTTTGTGGACTTGGAGAAGGCATTCGACCGTGTCCCTCGGGGTGTCCTGTGGGAGGTGTTGCGGGAGTATGGGGTGTCTGGCCCATTGCTACGGGCCATTCGATCCCTATACAACCTTGCAAGAGCTTGGTTCGCATTGCCGGCAATAAGTCGGACTCGTTCCCGGTGGGTGATGGGCTCCGCCAGGGCTGCCCTTTGTCTCCGGTTCTGTTCATAATTTTTATGGACAGGATTTCTAGGCGCAGCCAAGTGGCGGAGGGCTTTCACTTCGGTGGCCTCAGAATCTCATCTCTGCTTTTCGCGGATGATGTGGTTCTGTTGGCTTCATCGGGTGATGGCCTCCAGCTCGCACTGGAACGTTCGCAGCCGAGTGTGAAGCAGGGGTTGATCTACGTCCCTACCCTCACCTATGGCCACGAGCTGTGGGTAGTGACCGAAAGAACGAGATCGCGGATACAAGCGGCAGAAATGAGCTTCCTCCGAAGGGTGGCTGGCCTCTCCCTTAGAGATAGGGTGAGAAGTTCGCCATCCGGGAGGGGCTCAGAGGTAGAGCAGCTGCTGCTCCACATCGAAAGGAGCCAGCTGAGGTGGTTCGGGCTCTGACAAGGATGCCTCCTGGGTGAGGTGTTCCAGGCATGTCCCACCGGGAGGAGGCCCCGGGGCAGACCCAGGACACGCTGGAGAGATTATATCTCTCGGCTGGCCTGGGAACGCCTTGTGTTCCTCTTAAGCTGAAACGCAGCTGCAAACCCATGACCATGACACTCGTCAGTGATATGCCCTTGGTTTTCCAGGTAGACAAATCCTCCCAATATAGAAAGACCAGAACAACCGAGATAAAGAACATAACTATGGAAGAGAAAATCGAGGGTGGGTGAACAATCCACGGCATGACCAGTGGAGAGGATAAATGACGCGAGAGTCTGGAACCTCTCGTGCTTTAGGCTGGCTTAGCGTCACCCCTCTCGCGATACATACGCCTACAAGAAGACGAGCCTTTGCAAAACCGTGGCCTCTGCTGTTCACCACAGCGATAAACGGCCTCGTTTACATAAAAACACGGACTCCGGGCACACACAACACGTGCCAGACCTCACCTTTCACTCGACCGTTAACTGTCAATAAAAACCCAAATTGCGCGATGAGAAAGACACACTTGAAACCCACTATTCCAATCAGTCCAATATAGCTATAAATAATCATTAACAATACCTTCTGCCTCTGATATAAGAATTCTATCGTCCCGATAACGATATAAATCACAAAAATGTTACTTTTCTGTAAATTCTGTGAATCTCGGGCAGCTCGACTTGGTGAAGTATATGAAACGATACATTTTTAGACATATGTTGTAACGGCCGCCGTTTTCTTTGTATTTATTCCACGGCGTGCTGCGGGGAAAAGCCTGTTCGAACGTTTGAGTCTAAGGTTGATTTTTTAGCACCTGACGGCTCTTTTTTTGCTAAACACTCTGCATATCCTTTCACGTGATTCAGTTTATTTTGAGAAGTCTCAACAGGATCTTGAGCTTTATTGTGAAAGGTTTAAGTGGATAAACAAGCGGACACGCGATGGTGTTACCTACTTGCAGGTGAATCACTGCTGATTTATCACTGACATCCATGACTGAGTGGAACATACAGTTTATAACAATGTAGTGCACAAGCATCGCATCGTGGGGCTGATTCGCTCTGCGTCAGGATTTCAGAAATGATTTTTGAAAACAATTATTTCTCTTTTTTTATTGTGTTTTAAAAACGATTTTGAAAAATCTGTTTTCTAATTTGGAATTGTAAAATGTTTTTAAAAGGAAGTTTTGATTGAGAATTTAACTCTTTTGTTGTGAAACTCATTTTGGATTTATAATTCATTATCAATAAATAATTCACGTGGAACAAATAGATTTAAAAATAGTTTTTGTTTAAAATGTAATTATTAAATAATAAATTACTAATAAAATAATACAAAATGAGTTTGTGAATGAATTTACAGATGCATAATTTATTGTACAGTTCATGATTTAACCACAGAAATCTTTATTTCGATGTGTGTGGTCCTCCATAAATGCCACGGTCCCCGAGTGACCAGCGAGCAGGTTCGGGGTTCAGGTCGTGTGTAGGCTCCCATTAAACCAACTCGCTTTGTATGATATTTGCCAGTTTGGATAAATAACATTTTAACAGAAAAGTCTTTATGCCCATGAAGACAAATGCACCGACATAAAGAACATCATTTCTTTTTCCCTCCATATCATTGGAATATAATTCTGTCCCAGTTAAAGACACGTGAAAACCCAGAATCTGAAACAAGCTTTTCAGTGTTCATAACTAGTTTTATTTGTATGGCTTTAAAGCAGCTGCATCACTAAAAGTGAATGAAAGCAAAAAGAGAGACAACCAGGGATTAGATTCAGGAGCACAGAGAAAAATGTGAGGGAACAAGGTTATTCCTTCCTGCTGGAAGCATGTCAGCTGGCAAAGGGTGAGGAATGGCGGTCTGCTGTCCCGTTATCAGCCTCAGGTCACAGCATGTCAGGGTCAAGGGGAACAAGATGAGAGGAACAGCGTACGAAGGAGGGCCAGAGGAGGACCACACCAGGTGAAGGCACGCTTCGGGAGCGTGGTGGAGTGTGCGCGCCAGAAGACGCTAAAACAGGCGGAGTTTAGTAAAGCAGTTCTAACCTTGACACATCTCTCAAGTGACGCAAATAAAGTCGACCAAAACTAAATTAATGTGTAGGTGGACGTAGAGAATAGGATACAAAGAGAGAACGTACATGAACATCTTAAAACAGTATTTTATTTATTCTCATTCTTTGTTCCTTACACAGCAAAAATGAACCGTTTAATCTCCTCCAAGTGTCGATGGCCTTCTGTCATGTTCAGCACACACAGCTGTAAGGCACCACTGAACATGTACGTCTGAGAGGAAACGCTCTTCATTAGCATGAAACCTGCATTTTATCAAACTCACTGAGGAGGCTCCCTCTAATTCATATAATACAGCTCTAATACAGCATTATGTCTGTCTTTACACACAATAATTTCAAAGTTCTGCTGTTGCTTTTTCTTTATTTGTTCTAAATTTTCCCACAAAACTACAGTTTGGTTAAATGACACTAATTACAGGATGATGAGATTTGCTTTCACTATGATCATTCTTACACAATTAGGAAACTTCCTCTGTCTCAGCTTTTCCTTCTTTATCGGTGCTTATGCAGTTGTCTAGTCTGAGTGGCGACACCTTTCGTTCAGGAGAGCTTCCTGTGCTTTAATGGTGCTCAGAAATAGAAGTGACAACATCCAAAGGCTTGAAACTTTCCTTTCTGATTTAGCATGCAGCTGGGGCCGGATCAGGTGACCCTGAATCCTCCTGGACGTTTCTTCCTGTTGAAAGGGAGTTTTTCCTTCCCTCTGTCACCAAAGCGCTTGTTCATAGGGGGTCATATGACTGTTGGGTTAGCAGAGTAGTGCAGCTGTTTCCAGCTCAGGTTTTATTACATGATAAAGACGGTCATACCGACTATCCCATAGGTTTTATTCCCATGTATGTTTGCTATTGGGCTTGAGACTTTTACACAGCACGCTATAGTTCTGGTAGTGACTTCTACTACACATACAAATAATATGGCGAAACTTTTGGTCGAACCTGAATCTGCATTTGAGAATTTTGTGTTTATTGTACCCATCATTAGTCAAAATAAATATGTCCTCAGGAAGTCCTTCACCTTAACTGGGACGCATGCTTGAAAGATTTATGCAGCAGCACATCTGATATCTGTGCACAAAAGTAACAACTTCACTGACTGAATCAATGCTTTGTGCTTTTGTGCAGTTCACAGACTTGAGAGCTGTGTTATCAGTGAAACACACCTGAGGAGAATCTCTGAATGCTGACAAAGCGCTTCTTGGAATATAAGCAGAAAATATTTTGGTTAAAGCAGCACGTGAAACAATGACAGCATAGTTTAGTGGGATGAAATACATTTAACCAAACTCAAAATGAATTTCTTGTCTAAAAGCCATAAATGTCTGAAGTTCTTGGATCTGAACCTAAAACCCTCAGAAACATGGCGTCTAACCAGGTACGTCAGTGGATGGCGTCATCGTGGCTTCCAGGACTAGTTCTGGAGTCATTTTTGACCAGGACATGTCAGACCACGTTTTTCCATCTGTGGCCAAACCTAAAAATGTCCTGTGATACTAAGAAACTAAGAAACTCTTCCTCTAGGCTGGTCAGTTGGAATTTTTTCTGACAAAGTTGTTGTAAAAGAAAAATAGATCAGGTGTTACGTCAGTAAGCACCAAACACACACAGCCTGCTGAAAGTCTCTCAGCTACCGGCCTGGACATCATCACCTCTTTTTAACGCTTCCTTAAACATGAAGGATTGATGCTAAACATTTAAAATCTGAATTGCAGTGCTCGGATATATTTCAAATGCTTTTAAAGTTATCGCCAAAATATTTAGCTTTAGTGTTCACTGAGCATGTTGTGGGTATCACACTAAACATGCATTAAAACCTCGCAGGTGTGTGAACATTCAACTTAAATGTGCATCAGACCAGGTGACTATGTCCATCCTTTACATACAGCCTACACTCAATACATCACATGACCTTGAGCGCATACACAGTTGATTTAGATTCATGTTGTGTTTGGAGTTGCCACATTATAAATGTAACATTCATCTGACTTATATATTTACCAAATCATAAGACATCTCGTGGCACTTAAGAAAGAAAAGTCACGACTTCACAATATCACAGAGAGAAATCAGCATCTGCCGTGGAGTTTTGTTTCCACTACAATGAAAGAGGATGGATAATGACAACAAACCTTGGATGGGTGGATTCCCTTTCGGGTGTAAGCTTTATTTCCATGGTGCACCAAGATTACCTGAACTTACTGACATGGTGTGTGGTTGGAAACAGAACCCGAGAGTCTTGTCGTGAGGTAGCCATAAAAACTACTACTGATCACCATTAACTTACTTCACCTGACTTTGACTGGTTTGGGTCTTTTTACTGAATAAATTATTTCATTTTGTAGATTTAAGACTCATTAGATGAAAAAAGTGCTTCTTTAGAGAACTTGTGAAGCTTAAATGAGATAAAGAACGGAAAGAGAAAAATCCTGACTGTTTAGATTCCATCCTGAAGTTGAGAAGCATTGGTTGTCCTGTACAACTGAGGGGTCCAGGCCAGGAATCTTATCACTGTGTAAAACATCTATGTGTTTTATCAAAGAGAGAGGATGTTGGACTGTGGTAGAGATAACACAATCTCAGTGGCTAGCATTTGTGAAGGGCAGCGTGTGATGCTGTGTGCCAAGGTGAGACCAGAAACACCAACACACGAGGCAAATAAACACGCCTTTGCAGCAAGATGGTTATCTCCTGCAGATAGTAAGCCTCAGGTTCTGGGCTCTTACATAATCGTGTCTGAAATCCATCCTGTCACACCCCCACCACCCTAGCCCTCCAGCTGTCAGTGGTGGTGTTGTGCCCAAGGGAATCAGCAGCCTTGACTAGCTGTGATCTGATTAGAGGCTAGTTGGGGTGGCGGGCAGTTGGGGGCAGGAGGGTTAGGACAACCTGTTAAAAGCCACTCCATCAGCCTTGAGGAGATAAAGCGATGTCTCCTGGACCTCCAGCCTGCTCTGCGCTCATGATGCAATCAGCAGCCCCACTTAGCACCATCACTCACTGACAGGATGACCTGTGTGCACTTTAACATGTGCCCGATTCAGGAACAAAACAGTAAGAATATTTTGAAAGTAGGTTGAATGTAAAGTGTTAGGTCGGTGAATCGATCCCTAACTTCTTGGGCAGCGTAATGAACCCCAGTGAATGACACTTAGTAGCAAGTCCTTTGAATGATCAGCTGAGTACAAAGGTACAAGCACCAGTCAGTTTACAGAGGAGGGATGGGTGGTAGATAATATACCAAACCCTGTGTCCATCTGCTGGACGAGGCCCTCTTCTTTTAAATCTTTTATTCTTTCATACATGCTGAGAAGCACCTGCATCTTGCTGCACTGGATGTGTATGGCTGGATTCTGCACACTTTCCTTGCTGAATTATTTGACCCTTTGTCATTTCAGGGTAAGAATGGTGACTAGAGCCTGTTACAGCTATTACGGGACAAGAAGCAAGGTACATCCTGGATGGGTTGCCAGTCTCTCACAGGGTCACCATAGAGAGATGGCGATTAGTGTAACATGCATGTCTGTGAGCAGTGGCACAAAGCTGAGGTACCCAGAGAACATTCCCAAACATTCCCACTTTGTTATAACTGCAGTATGACTGTGGAATATTTGGTAGCGAGGAAATTTCTGGACTTGTTGCACAGGTGGCATCCTGTCACGGTACCACACTGGAATTCACTGAGCTCCTGAGAGCGACTCATTCATGCAGTCTGCACGCCTGTGTGCTTGATTTTATACACCTGTGGCCATGGAAATGATTGGAATACCTGAATTTCATTATTTGGATGGATGAGTGAACAATTTTGGCAATGCAGTGTTGTGATATACCAAATGACATCACCACAGCTCTTTAGATAGTGCCACTGAGCTTAGAGGATGATGCAGGTAATTACAGGATCATCTGTTGGCCTAGATGAAAACTACACCATAAACTGTAATCAAACCACATCTGACCACGTGGTTGCATCTGCTGTACAGTTTACATAAGATGTAGCCCAAGTCACGATACGAGGGATTTATTATGAGCCAACACTGGGTCTTTATTTCCCATCATTAGACAATCATGAAGGAACAGTACGATCAAATAAGATCAAGTAAAATACTGCAGGAGTTATTGAGGTTTGTTTGTAACCCATCAATTTACAGAGAAATTTGCCCAACAAACCTAATGTAATATTATACTTTTAAAAATGTGATTTCTGAGTGATGAAGGTGAATATAATAAACTGCTTTATTTTACATTACTTTGATTCCATAAAGTGTTGCAAATGTCACTATAAGTGATGATACATAGAAACATTAATGCTGGTATCCTGTGAGCTATTTTTTCAGTCTAATATAACCTGGTATAAGATTGTAGACGTCTACTAAGCCTAGCAAAGAAAGTAAGAACATTTGGGTTTGATCATTGTTGCAACAATAAATCCTGTACAGCTGGAAAGCCTGTTGCTACATTTGTAAGGATGAAAAACTTGCCAGTTGTTGTGATCTTCTGGTAACCCAGATTGTGCCTGTATCAAAATTTGTGGCTGTGTATGCTTCTTCCACTGAGGCCCGTTTGTTACAATGTATATACCAGTCAACAGCAGTTTATATTTTATATCTGTACTGCATGAAGCTTTTAGTTGGACCATAATTTATGTTTTGTACTACACTCTTTGTCTAACATACTGTGTAAACCAACAGGAACCACAAACTCAAATGTGAGGAAGAAGCCTGGCTGAGAGGCCCTGAGTGTGTGTGTGTGTGTGTGTGTGTGTGTGTGTGTGTGTGTGTGTG
>NW_024582632.1:557071-579595 GCF_018398535.1 Haplochromis burtoni
ACTGTAAACTAAAGAACCCCAAAGACTAATGAAAATAAAACCCTTTTTGAAACAAACGTATTATTTCTTTGCAGCTCGGTACAAAATGACCCACAGCCCGATGCCGGTCCTCGGCCCGGTGGTTGGGGACCTTTGCTGTGACCCAGGACAGTCTGTCAAAATCCACATCGCCATGTTTTTGCCACGATGGTTCAGAACTGATGTTGTGACAGATTAGTATTTAAAATCATTTCTTTTAACACTCCAGTGCTGTGTGGTACTGAGAGTCGAACTTTAGTGAAACGGAGCACGATCAGCACGCTCAGGCTCAAACTATGAGCTTTGGTCATCACCATCTGAAACCACACTTCATGAATGGCGCGGCTCTGACTGTGACACTGTCGTACACAATCACTAAATATTACCGACTCCGGTGGGGAACATTCAATTCATTTCAATTCAATTTTATTTATATAGTGCCAAATCACAACAAAAGTCACCTCATTTCAAAGATCTAATATTTTCTTCAGTAACACATGAAACTAGTGACTGAGACCATAAACTCATCTGGAATGATGACGCACCACTGACCTGGGTACTGCAGTTTTAGCAGTTGTTACTCAAACAGCAGCTGGATGGTGAATGTGGGATGAAAACTGCACCGAGTCTGTTTCTATATGTGCAGAGTTCAGGTGAGTCTCAGTGCGCACCCCCCTAAAGTTAGGGGGGTCAGTTATTATCCAGAACGCTTTTTTAAATTTCCAGCTGTTTAGAGCACCCGGATGGATAAGAAATATTTTAAAGCTGCATTTATGAAACAACGGCAGGCAAATTATTGTCATCAGCACATTATATTTGAAGAGTGTTTAAAAAACAAGTTTATTTGTTGCCATGACTTGCAGTAAATGAGCAGACCTGGCATGTTTCCTTTCCAGGCTGAAACACATTTTGTGTTTATCCTAATAATACTATCTCGCTGTGAACAACACACTGGAGTACACGAAGCAGAAGGTCAGGGACAAACGCATCCAAATTCCGGTCCCTCAGCTTTTAACGGCAGACCTTCTGCCTATCAGTGACTGAAAGGAACACGGTCTCATTAGTTTCTATCATCTTCCCCGTAGAAAAGCCAAGAGTTGGACAGCGAGAAACTGGAAGTTAGCCGAGTGCACTTGCATAATGTTCACATTTATTTTGTTTCAAGTCCTAACACATTCTAAACATGCTTTTAACACATAATGGATCACATTCTTCACAGGTAGTTAAAGTAACAAGAGCAGACAAGAGATTTCTGAAGAGAAAAGACAGAAATGGCGTTTCAGTTTCTGATGACCGTGTATGAATCTGTTTGTTCCCTGAGATATGTTGCCGGTGTGCTCCTCGTGTGCCTGTAACAAAGCTCTGACAGCTGGACACCTGCTGTTCTGTCTATAGTGTTGTCAGTTACAGGGAATTAGGGGATGGAGCTCCATCCAGGACAAGCAATATGGGCCGAAATGTCTATTTGTGTGTGCGTCTGCATAAAAACACAATGCTCCAGGCCCACCAACATGTATGAAGTCAGTTTGAACAGGAATCCCTAATATGGTCATCTCTGGCTCTGGTTTAGAAGCCACACCCACTGGCTGTTCTCAGATGAAAACTAAAGGGAGTGGACGAGCGTTATATAGAAAGTGTGGTGAATACAAGCTGTTTCTGTAGGAACATGAGTCTTTTGAACATCTCACTTACAAATAAGTTGATGGCGTTAAAGATTTAACAGCAGGACAGCGACTTTAAAGGCGGAGCCTGGGTGTGTGTCCAGCCCCAGTGCTCACACCACAGCCGTCTGTCCATCTGTGGTCACAGTGTTACGGTTACACGAGTGAGCAAACCGGAGGAAGAGTCAGCCTGAGCACAGTTACATCCTGCGATTGACAACTGATCACATGCAGCACCGGCTGCTGTGGGATAATACTGAGTGTGTTCTCTGCTTCACCAACGAACAACAAACACGCACGTGCATGCGCACACAGGATTATCATGGTATGGCGAATACAGCAAATTCAACAGATAATGAGGCATATTTGGATAAGGTCAACATGGAAAAATGCAACACTGGTTAACTTCAGCCAGAACATAACACATGAATGCTTAATCAGTGCACTGACATTGTCATTGACATTCGTTCATCTTTGGTATGTGATTTTTGATAACAGGGTAGGAGTGAAATATAAGATGATGCTAATTTAACATGAAACAGCACATTAGGAAACAAAGGAGGAAGAGGGTCCCTAAAAGTACCTGAGGTAGAGAGGAATACAAGGCTACGAAGAAGAAAACAAGTGTTGGTGGTTCACATGTAAGGTCAACTCATAAAAAACATTGGTGTAATGAACATTAGTAACAGTGTGAAAAATACAGAGGTAGTTTAGAAATGGCACATCCCTTTGTCTGCACACAACCAATACAAACAGGAAGTGAAAAAAGACACCAGCGTGTGTGTAGCAAACTGTAACATTGAACAAGTGCGAGTGCTGCCAGCAAAGGTGGGATTCACCGCTGATAAGCAGACAGTTTGGCATCACATTAAAGGAGAAACCCCTCAGATCCTGCTGCGCTGTCAGATCTCAGTGTGATGTTCAGTGCATTCCTCCAGTCATTTTGCTGTTTTTCTGGCAGTGCTGCACAGACACGGGACAGCCTGACAGGCTCTCTGAGCAGCGTTTGAGGGGATCTGAACCGTTTCATCACAGTGAGACCTTCGGTACACAGAAGTGTCCTGAGATACTGTGATCTAAAGGGTCGGTTCACCAAAACGACACGATAATGTAATCTTGTCAGATAGTTTGGTTTAATGTTTTCAGTTAATACATGTGGAGGAATGCTGCCTCTACATGTATGTTTTTTAAAAACATAACACTATCAGTTGTTTGGGAGGGAGGCAGCTATCTCAAGCTAAAAGCCAAACCTTTCAGCGCCGCTAAAGGCAACATTAAATGGTTTTGTTCATCTCTGCAAAATCTGAACATCCAGCAGTTAGCCAGCGACGCGAGGAGGATCAGGGTTCGGTCGAGCTGTTTTTATACAACCTGAAACAAAACTGAAGAATTTAAACATCTTAGACTTTCTGAACATGTGGACCCAAGTGGATCACTGGCGATCGCGTGCATGGTAACCTGGTTACCATGGTAACGGTGAGGTTCACATCTATTCCACCCAAAGATTAACTTTGAAACCTAAGAGTTTATCAAACTGTGCTCGTCGGGCACCTGGCTCAAACGTAACCCTGCCCCCGTGTGGTGTGCTGGTCACCTGATGGATGAACACGAGGCTTTTGTCTCCAGAGACGGCGCCACAGCACAACATTTGAGGTTTAAACTTATTCCAAGATTACGCAAACAGATCCAAAATGTCAGCAGCGTGCACGTAAAGCATTGCTGACAAAGCCTGAGTAACACTTTCTTTAATGAACACAGTGAACAAGTGAACGTCAACAACAACAATGAAGAAATCAGCCAAAGTTTAGAAAATGATAGGTGTTGTCTTCACTCCAAATCAAACCCAAAAAAGCTAAAAAGACATTCTTAATTATAAACTACAAAAGGTACATTAAAGCATTCAAAAAAATCAAAAGAGGCTAACTGAAGCATTACAAGGAACGCTGGATTGGGCTGTGGTTTCGTTAGGCTGCGCACGACGGGAGGGAAGCCGTGACATCGGAAAGATGCCGCTGCCTTTTGCTTCGTCCGTCATCAATGCCGAGAGCTTTGGAAAACCTGCCCTGCAAACTAATTCCACTTTCACTGAAGGGGAGTGTGGGTGGGGTGGGGACTGTGAGGGAAATAAAGTTGAAACAACAAAAAACAAAAACACCTTTCTACAACAGGACCTACAATGTCCTGGAAGCTACATCTACTAATACTACAAGTACATCAGTGTGGTCACTGACGAACTCCTGAATGCAATACATAACACTCACTTTACCCTGTATATATCCAGGTCAGCAGGGACCTGAGAGAGGAACACATTGGGTGGGCAGTGGCCAAGAACAAGGGTTAAGGTCTCCAAACCTCACTGTCGTGTGCAAAAAAGGGAGTGGTTGCGGGGACTGCACTTTGTCTGCATTTCAAATGACGCAAATGGTGAAATGGCCAGAAAAGACACTTCAAGTGGTCAGAAATGATAATCTCACACTTTAAAAATAAAGACCATTTCTCTGTGGCTACACTTTTTAAAACGGCGTGCATATCTGTGGGTATGCAAGCCAGGGGTATATCCCCTAAAATTCTCCAAACCTGGCCTAAACTGATTGAGGTAAAGCCCTAGCCGATCACACCGAGTCCACTTACGGCTGGATTAAAGCGATTAGACGTTCAACTTTAAGCCAGTTCTGCATAAATGATATTTTCACTTTCATCTCATTTAAAAACAGTCGGACCGTACCTGGATGTCCACGCGGCCTGATGCCCGTGGAAACCAAGTGTGGTCTGATTTACATTCTACATCTAAAAACGTTTGATTGCCCTTCAAAACTGGCCGATAGAACTTTGAAATTCAACAACTGTTTTGAAAAATCGAAATGAACTCTTAAGCAAAACGGATGGATCAATAAACACTGATTCTTTTAAATGGCTGGTTTCAGTGGGTTCCACTAAGATGGGCAACACCAAGCAGCCACAACATCAAAACCCCGGACAGCTGAAGTGACCAGTAATCGTTACCTTGTTACTATGCAAAGCTCTGCTGGGAGAGCTCGAGCGTGCTGGGGTTAATGTGGAGCCAACCCATATAGGGTTAGGGTTACAATAACATCCAACCACCCAAATAAAAATCCTTCCCCAAGGCTAAAATTTATTCAAATGAAAATTTATGGGCCCGTTTCCATTGTGAGTAAAGCAAAAACCCAACCCTAACCTTGGGTAATCAGTAATGTGGTGTTTGTTAAAAATGATGGCGTGCCCCAGTACCAGCGGTCTCCCTCAGGACTAGGGGAAAGCGTGGTTTGTTCACCTGCTCTCCAAAGTCCTCAAATTGAATCAAGCTCAAAATTCAACCTGCAGGAAGCGTTATCCGTGACGCGACCCACCGCCAGAGAGCACAGACCAGCTGACAGACCCAAATGTGCCAACACATCAGAAACCTCCCCGATATTTCAACGTTGTGGCTGATCGGTGTGTGTCACCCGTGAAGCTCGCACATTTTTAATCACATATACCCAGCTGTGTCGAGAGCAGGCGAAAATGCACCATCTTCCTTGGCAATGAAGAGCACAAAATGAGAGCCATCGTGTCTGCTCTGTGCATATGTGTGCACGCGACAAAACGCGCGTGTTTGCAATGAAACGTGGAACTTTTCTGTCCTGCAGAGCGTCTTGCCTCTGAAACAGACTGATTCATTTCTTATCCTCGTCCTTCATGGATAAGAAAAGGGTTTTGTTGAGCTGTCAGCTCCCTACCCATCAGCGAGCGCTTGATATAATCTTTGCATAACACTTTGGTCAAGAGAGAAACATAATAAAAAGAAAAACAGCAAACCTAGCTATCCGCCCCTTCCCCTGCAATAAAGCCATACATCCCTAGTCTATGATTGTTAAAAAATACCCGTATGCTCCTATTCGATGATCCCACAGATCCAACAACAGCCACCTTAACTCATGGAATGTTAAATTGACAAGACCGCCTCCTAAAAGCAGGATGTCTGAGTACTTTTGCTAATTCATTTTGCATTTTCAGTGTAACAAAAAACTGTTTTTCAGACTGATTTATGCAGCTTCTTTGAACATTCATCTCTGATTGAGGTACCAAAGCATCCACAGGGTTTTGGTTTAGACTGGGCAACTCTTCATTTAACAGTAAGAAAAGGTACCTGAAAATAGCAACAACATCTTCCTGAGGTAGTCTCAAAACACTCGTCGCGCGTGCCAAGGCGCCCCATCTGTATAAAATAAACTCTTTTAAAGTCTAGCTCTAACAATGGCAACACTGACACATGGAGCAAAATGGATACACGCTTGTAAACTCCAAAGACCAATGCATCTACGAGCATTTGTTTTGTACAGAAGCATGTGCACAGTGTAAATCAGCATACATTCAGCTCTGTCGTGTAATAAATATATAAAGAAAAAAGTTACAAAAAACAAACTAGCTGCTTGTCACATTCACGAGAGGGGAGACCAGTCCTCGACTCGGGTGTCGGGGAGGGTTTAGTTTCCGGTGGAGGCGGTCACGCAGGGCGACGGGCCGGTCCTGTAGCTGGTCAGGCTGGATTTGCAGGAGTGCAAGACTGCTTTGAACAGCAGGGGGAGCTGCTCCAGAGGGACGTTCACCAGCTTTGCTGAGAAGAAACCCGAGACACACGGCACTTTAGTTCATGATTAGCTTAGCGTCTGTACAGCCGACATTTTCATTGGTCACAGTCGTGTCCAGGAGGCAACCTGCGAGACAAATGAAGCCAACCCAAGTGCCGAATGCTGCAGTTCCTCTGGCGGCCACTAGAGGCTGGCTCCAGCAGTGTGCCCAGCTCGTGTTCAACGGTCTAATTTGGACAGGTTACGTGTACAAAATCTGACGACCTTTCTTTGACACAATTTTCACTGAGGCCATTGACTTTTTTAGAACTTATGAAGCTGATTTCGGTTCAGTTACGTCTAGTTAGTCAAAATTACTGGCAGTAGCATTTATTTCACAGTTTTTATTTAGATTACTTGTTTCGACCAATCATTCGTAAGTTTCAAAGAGTTGGTAAATAAAAGAAATGTATGCAAAGTGTCTCTATTTATCCAAAGGTTTGGCCATGATTTTATTTATTACCAGAAAAATGAACAGTTGGTTGTGTTTGATTTAATTGATGAGCTAAAACCACAAAAGTAACTAGATTGTGATTCAAGCTTTAACCCATCAACATGATCAATACTTGCCATAATTTCAAAATGTTATGGACAGCTTTTTAAAATTAACATTGTTGTTAAAAAGAAAAAGCCAAATGTATCAAATGGAATACAAAAAATAAATCATAAGCAACATGATATAGCAAAATAAAATTTGTGTATTATTAAGGGTTATTAAACATCTCAGCTCCAAAAAATCTGAATTTTCTGGCTATTTTTTGATGGGTTGGGTCTTACAGGGTTAATGCACTTATTATAGTTCATCTTAATGACAAAAGCCATGCTTTCTTTTATCCCATTAGCTCAAATAATTTAACCAAATAATTCATTAAACATAAAATTTTGCAACGGTTTTTGTATTTTCAGTGTTTTTCCCCAAAGACAAGGCACTGTAGAGGGCGGGGAACAACACAGGTGGTAAGGGCACAAACTGAAACTTTCATGGCTGAACATAAATCGCTGTGGCACAATACACGGGGTAGTATCACATTTTTGTAGCTCAAACAAACTAACGTATGAGTATCTGAGTGCATTTCTAAAGTCAGTCTTCAACAACAGCCTAAACAGTTCTTTGAGGCCTTACTTGAGATGCAGCGGATGTCCGGCAGGCACATCATGATCTCAGGGAAGCGTTTAGGCTGCAGTGGGTACTTGGACTCAATGTAGTCCTGACACACACACCAGTAGCGTTTATTCAGCTGCTCAAGCTGGGAGATGCTGGACAGTCCTCTGATATCTGTGGAGTAGGAACTATCACAGTCAAGCGGGGAAGGTCGCGATGGCAAAAAGTCAACACGCTGGAGACTTTGTTGTTACCTTGATTGAGGAAGTTGATGGTTTTCATACAGGCGTACTCCTCATTGCTGATCTTTAACTGGTGGAGTTTGCGAAACAGAATGATCAACCTCTCCATTACTTCCATCCCATCCTCGCTGAATCTGAGGAATCACACACAGACCCGTCAGTTAAGCTGAAAACTGCAGATCTATGAAGCCAGACGGTGCCTTTAAGGCTCCAACTCAAACCATGATATTGACTTTTGTAGGTTCGCTGTCCTCACTACAATCCACATAAAAAAAGAAGACAAAAATCCCCTCAGCACCGCTATCTTAAGCTTCCATGCTTCAATGGACAAGGCAAAGAAAATGAGGGAGGAAATATGTCAGATCTATTAAAAGTGCTTAAAGCGTCCTGCTGATTCCACAGCTTTTTGAAGAGAAGATTCATAAGTTCATTTCACGTTTTAAACATCAATTTTCTGCCTTGCACTTCTAATCTCTTTCACAAACTTCAACAATGCCACTGTAAATCAAACGTCCACGTCTAAAACCACTAAACTGTGGGCAAATTGACTGAAGCAGCAGAGTTATATTAGGAGAATGTGTCAGAAGGTCAAATTATACATGTTTGATTTACACAGGAACACTCCCCCTCTTCCCCCACGCATCCTTTTCTACTTCAAGTGAAACAAGCGTCTATAGTACACATGCCAGACAGTGCTAGCCACAGCTCAGCTCTGAGGAGGCCTCCTGTTCACGGACCACTTCACTGGGCCTCACCCAGCAATAACACTTGGAGAAAAATATTAAGCCCTTTTAGAGATGATGAGCTCACAAAGTGAAACAGCTTGGCTGTGCAGAGGGAATGTTGAATTCCTGATTGCTGTTCTCATTTCTACTGAAATACTGAATTAGCACAGCTCCCAGAGACTAAAAAGAAACATTTAATATCCTATAGTGAAACAGCCCCACTGTGACTGCTGTGGGTGAGGCTGAATTACCAAAACAGAACGAATGAAGGCAGTTTCTTTCTGCTACGTATCAATATCAAGACTATAGAATAAGATCACTTGTTGTTGTTCTTGCTTGAGCTACTTAACTTTAGTGTCTGGAAAGGTTACTTTTAAAGTAGTCTCTGTTACAAAATTACAATATAGTAATTCAGAAGCTCTCCACTGCTAAAAGCTAGCATAGAAGTTAGCATAGAAGTTAGCCTTGGCTGTTTCTGCACTGTCGCCTAAACGGTTAGCCTCCTTAACAACTCCTTAACTGCTGGATAATATTTTGATTATTGATGACAGAAAACAATATGAAAACAATCTAAAGGTCATTGTCTGTGCCAGCTGCCTAGCTAACATAATATGTACAAAATATGCCAGCTCAATATTCAATAGTAATGGTAATAGTAATAACTGATTTATGTTGCTAACCCAGTAAAGTGTAACTGTAACATTCGCAGAAGATTTTACAAAAAACGATTATTGTAGAGTTTTTACAGCTGCTGTTGTGATTTGGTGCTATATGAATAAATGATTTGAATTACAGTTACAAAGTTACAAACAGCTGTCTTGTTATAATACCAGCGCACAAATAGCAATGCAAGCCATCATTCGGAGCCCTATTGTCTTGCCTTTGACTTTGCTTAAAGATCTGCTTTAGAAGTTAGCTAGTTGCTAACTCTATCAGTTGTCTGCTAGTGGGTAAACGTATAGCTCTTTCCCTGAAAAGAGAAAACAGCTGTGGCTGAAACGAGGTTTCTGAGAGCAGTAAGTGAAGCACAGCTGACTGCAGGTTCTAGTTTGGTAAAAGGACGTTAATGCAGAAATGCCATAACGGCCACCAGATGGCGATAGCTGTAGCTGCAAAAAGACCTGACCTCTGTAAACACTTTCCTGATGAGTTTTTTTGGCCTTTATTGAATACAAAAATAATGTCTCTTTTGGAAATATAAGTCATTCTATGCTTCAACAAGGAGGGTTCAACTTGGTTCTGCTTGCTCATTGGCTAATGACACTGATTAGCCAATGAGCAAGCAGACCTGCCCGTCCTCATGACAAGTTATTGTTGTCTGTTTGTTTTTTAAACCACGGTGATGATGGTAAAACAAACTAGAGCTCAGAAACCAGTGGACGACGTCACAGTGTCCATCTATTATATCGTTTCTTCTGTGCACCTCTAAGAAACTCAGGGGAGGTATGTAATAGTTATAAACTAAATGGAGTAAATGTGGGTGTTTTTTGGCTCTTCAATAATTCAAGTTATTCTAAAGCTCATAAACAAAACACCCAATTGTTCTCTCCTTTTGCTCTTTAAGCACTCGCCACTCACCCCTGAAGCTCGTCGTCAGATGGCGTGTACTTTGCTGTGATGTCGGCCAGCTCTCCAAAGATCTGGCCACTGTAGATAGTGAGGCAGGAGAGCAGGATGAGCTCCTGCCAGGTGGAGCTGAGCAGGCAGGTGTAGTCCTCTATGGAGAGCTCACAGAAGAAGGGCAGCTTCTTGATCCAGGAGATCTGGCGGAAAAGCAGCTCGTCTGCCAGACGGCACAGCAGAGCAAACAGCTCCACTTGTGTTACCTTGTACCTAGTGAGCAAACAACAACGAGACAGATGTGTGGTGGGCAGGAAAACTCTCATCATGTCAAAATGGGCCTGACGTGGCTCAAATCAGCATCCCACTCCACAACACACAGCTGTAGTTCACTTATTCCTGTTTTCAGCAGCCTTCACGTCCCTCACCGTCTGACTTCCTGTCCCTCTATATTCTCCTCATTTCACAGAGCAGATCTGCTTATTAGCCTTCAGCTAATTCTAACCTCTGTTACCAACAGAGAGCAGCTGACTTCAGGCCATTTCCTAAAGCATTTCTCTGAATTTATCTGAGGAATAAATATAAAATAATGAGGAAAAAATAAACAATCACACAAAATGTATTTAAAAGAATCTTTAAAATAATGCAATGCTGAAAAAATCAAGATGTGATCAGAAAGTTCCTGCACTTTCAAAATCACAAACCTTTCTAATTTTGACAAAGAAATGTCAACAGAGCATTTCTAACTTTCATACTAGAATTAGTTTGGGATAAAACGCTGATCATGGTCAGTATTATTATCCCACCGAGCAACAGAGCTTTTCATTGAGCCACAGCACAAACGCTGCCGTGTTTTATCTTCCAGTTTACACGCAGTATAGAAACATTGGCAGCAGTTTGAGCTGCCACATGAAAATGCATCAAGCCAAAAACAAATCACTTTAGACTTGGAGGGGAGAAACTAATGAAGCAGGTCACAGGAGTAGCTCCACGTTAGCAGAAGAGACTCCTTCAAGGCAAGAATGCTGAGGACAATCCTTTGTCCTTTGGTCAAATAACACTAAACCACAGTTGTTTGGTCACCGCGACACTGCTAGTGTTTGTACACAGGAAGAAAAGGCAACCCTAAGAACACTGATGGTGGGAATGAATGCTGTGGGGATGCTTCAGTGTATGTGGAAGTGGAAGAAATGATGAAGAAACCTCACACAGTCAGCATCAACGACCAAAAACATATGATGAACTTGATATTCAGAGAATATCCTCCTGTTGGAGCGCTTGTGAGAGCGCCAGGCTCTCCAAATATTAACATAGAGGTTCAAGAGCCTAATTCCTATTCCAACACACCTGCATCTCACTTACCGAGGTAAATGGCAACGTTCACGACATACAATTAGAAAAAGACTAACAAGTTTGGTTTACTGGGAAGGACTGTTTGCTACAAAATGAGTATCTAATTGAGAATTTTGCTTTCTGAAACCAGCTGCACTCCTTTCATTTGGCCGCGCCTCTACACAACGCACGATGCTGAGTATGAACTCACTCTTCTTCTATAAGCATTGGAGTGGTCAGGGGGGCCAGCTCTTCAGCAGCCACCAGCTGCTGCACCAGAGGGTGGGGCTGTGGGTAGAGGTTGCGGGGCTGAGAGGCCAGCAGGCCAGACTGGGCGGCGTAGCTGAACAGGTGAGGCAAGAGCTGGTAATGCGTGGGCATGGAGGTGTTAATGTACTGGTCCCGCAGGGCTGCCGTGTAGCCGTTCATTTCAGCGGAGCGACTGGAAGCACACAAAGGTCAAAGGTTACAGTAATGCAGATTTTGTTAGTATTGCGGGGACAAAAACACGCTGGCTCGGGGTTTGCATTTCTCAGGCAAACCCTCCTTTAACCTCACCCTGATGTGCTGAGCTTCATCCCCAATCAAACTCTTTGCATTTTTTCACAAACTTGCAGACTAAACTTTGCATTCTGGGCATGTGCACGAGCGCATGCGACGCAGGCTTTCTGTTTGCTGTTCATTTCTGGCAAGGTTTAATTCCATCGCATAAAAAAAAGAAAAGCCATCCCCTGAATAGTTTTCAGGCTGCTGAGATAAAACCTGATGTTTACACAAAATGAGACTAAAATAAATGCCATCATGCAAGTACCTAGACAATATTTGTCCTTGATGAGTGCAGATAGACAATATGCTCGTCTCCAAGCAAGAACAGCAGATAGTGCGGTGAGCTCTTTGTGTTTGGTTGCGATCAGCGAGCCTGAGGAGCTGCATATTCAGGCATTCTTTGGCCAATGAATACTTTAACTAAAGTCTGGGTGAGATGGGAACGAGGTGTTAGACTGTCAGGGCCGGCTCATTATCTCAAAGATGGGGCGAGTGCCAGAGGCGCGTAGCTGAGCGGATGAGATCGACGACTCACTTGGACGACAGAGTGGAGGCAGGCGACGGCTGGTTGCCCTCTGAGGCGCCGTTGCTTGGCGAGCTGTGGTCGCTGTCGCCGTTGTTGCCCCAGGTGTGCTCCGGGGCGTCCTCCTTGAACTCCTGGCCCGACATGATCCGCTCGATCTCCTCCTCCGTTATCTAGAACACACACACACATGCATACACACACACACACACATGAACACACACACCCACACACACACACACACACACACAACACACACACATACACACACACACACACACACACACACACACACACACACATGCACACACACACACACACACACACACACACACACACACACACAGCACACACACACACACACACACACACACACACACACACACACACACACACACACACACACACATGCACACACACACACACACACACACACACACACACACACACACACACACACACACAACACACACACACACACACACACACACACACACACAACACACACACACACCACACACACACACACACACACACACACACACACACACACACACACACACATGCATCACAACACACACACACCACACACACACTACACACACACACAACACACAACACACACACACACACCATCACACACACACACACACACACACAGGGAGGTTTGGAGCTTACAGCACATCCATGCATGTGCATCAGTTCAATTGATTAGCACCAACTAACAGCACACGGCTTTTCATTAAAATGCTGAGGAGCAAGGACACAATCACATAATGACACAGAAAGAAAAGAGGCGCGTGTGTGTGTGCGCGTTCGATTGGATGATTCACACACTTAAAATAATAAGATCTGTGCAGGTCAGCACGAGCAGAAAACGCAGACAAAAGCCATTCTGAAAGGCTTCAGCACGCCTGCACATACCACGTCTCATGTCTGAGGGAGGTCAAGTCACTTTCATTTCTATCAGTTCATCCCAAATACTGTAACAGGCGTTTTCATTCCATATTCATGACAGAAAGGTCCTGCTTTCATTAAGGGCGCTGGTTCTTAATGGAAGCCGTGTTTCTCTGTTTTGACTCGTTCAATTGAGCCCGAATGAATCGAGCGCCTCCCTCCCCGTGAATAGCGGCTCAGTGGTACTTATCCTCATGTCACACATTTTTCTGACCATTTGTTCCCTCGCTTCACGTTAATAATAAAGGCACCGCTGAATGGGGACTAATCAGCTGCTACACAATTATACAGATGATATAACAAGGTCAGGGCTCGCTCTCATTATGAGCATCCCGAAGAGTAGCACTGCAGCACTCCAGCTCTGTGTTATTTAATGGCTTGTGATCTGAGTGGGTTTACTGTAAGCACAATTCCTCAGAGGCTGAGCCACAGCGATGATGCTCAGGCTGGCTGGGAGGTGGGGAAAGGTCAGTGCGCACCACAAACAACACAATCCTTCAGTCCATTTACCTGCACAGGTCCAATGCTTTTGTTCCTCCCTCCAGGCATGCCGTCCTCTCTGATTGCTACATGTCAAAAAAACAGGAAAAAGTCATTTGTTCCGTTAACCAAACATGATCGGTGTCACAGCTCTCCCTAGTGGCTAAAGCACATCAGGCAAAACTGTCCCACCATCCAGCTCCAAATACAGCTGCTGCTGGCGGGCAGTCATATTGTTTTGGTACACTTACAAGCAAAGTACATGTCATCTCATAGTCTTAGTGTGTGTGAGCGTTTCTGCAGTGTAGATAAAATCGCTGTGATTAGTGACTGACTGGGTGAGTCCCAGTCTCATCTCCATTCTAAAACAGGCACTTGAAGAATAAGGCCATGAGGACAGGCACTTACAAGTTTTAGCCACATGGGGGCAGCACATGTCTGTGGAAGGAAAACTGCAGCTTAGATTGTGTGTGTGTGTGTGTGTGTGTGTGTGTGTGTGTGTGTGTGTGTGTGTGTGTGTGTGTGTGTGTGTGTGTGTCACTAAGCAAAGTCCAGGAGGGAGAAACAGATTTATTGGTAGAATTGACACATTCAAGCGTTTCCAGGTTTTCAGAGACTTTGCGAGCAGCTGTTTCTTTGGCTCACAGATAAACGGAGCAAAGTCCCGACAGAAGCAGCTCTGGCCACTCAGCATCTTAAAAACCTGATTTTGACACATCTAAATTACAGGGGCGGATCTATACACGGCTCATATACACACAGTCTGTAACCTCCTCATTTAGCCATATACTTTGTACTGTAGAACCTTTTCATAAATGGTGGATCTAGAAGCTACTCCACTGCTACGTGCTTACATTTACACAAATCTGCACTGTGAACACAGTTTTACCAAAAACTTAAACCTCATCTTTCAGGCTGTTTTTGACTACTTTGTATTTCACCTTTAAAAACCGTTTAGCTCGTCTTGAATAAATAAAGTTCTTTATTCATGGTGACTTACTGCATTCACACAATGATCTAAAAATCAGTCAAGAAACATAACTTGAAGTTGAAAAATTAGGAAGTGTTAGGTGTCACAGTAAGACGCCACACAAATGATTGTGCAACTCCAAAAAATAGTTTGTGTCCACCACGAGACAGCAGGAGGCGTCTTCCACCTGGACGCAGCGTTTACACTGCAGCCTTTGACTGTGACACTCAGTGGTGGACTTATTGTTTTGACACACAGAACAAAACAACTACACACTAACTACACACTCCAGACACGCTAAACATCTCAAATCTCTCCCATCGATATCCCGACTCTCTCCCACAACTTTGACCTCTTCCTAAACAACAAAGGTCACATTCAGCCATATCGTTTTTGGATTGGTGCATTTTTCCACCAATAGGAAAGGGGAGGCATTTTTCCTTGGTGTGTTGTTGTTGTTAGCGCAGCCATGTTCACTGTTCCTTCCTGCACTAAACATATAGTATTTAGAAAAAAGCAGTGTGTGGATATTTTATCATAACTCTGGTGTAACCTGGCCTATCAGCAACATGTAAAAACTGCCATGTAGTTTAACTTTAACCATTAGTTAAACAGAGACTCAGCAGAGTCGCATCTTGTTACTATGTTATCTTAAACCGGTCACATGACTTGCAGGCACCGGCGTGTCCATCGACCCCAGAGGGTTAATAACACACCTTCACCCACGCCACCACAGTCCCACCGCTCTGTCAGCGCTGTGACAGAGCGGTGGGATCGAACTACCAAACTTCCAGTTAATAGGCGACCGGCTCTACTTACAGGAAACCTTTCATTTAAGCATTCATGTGGCCAATCCCAAACTCCCCCATGATGGTTGGGATAGGCTCGAGCCAGGGAACAGCATCTGTCCGTCCATCCTTTAGATGTGGATGGTTTAAACGTGTGGCCTCATTGACTCAGGCTTGCTGTGGACATTCAGGGGAAGTGTTTAAGTGGCACAGTGAAGTCCACATGAATGCTTAAATCAAAGGTTGCCTGCAGCTCAGGAAGTACAGCCAGTCACCTACTAATTGGAAGTTTGGTGGTTCGATCCCCGCGTGCTCGCCAAAGTCTGCATGCCAAATATCGTTGGTCAAGACACTCCGATGGATGCATCAGAGTATGAAACAGAGGATGGAAAAAACTCGTGTGAATGAGGCAAAATTGCTTTGAGTCCTCTGAGCAGAAAAGCGTTATACAAGAACCGTTTACCCTGTAACAAGATGATCAGTTCACCTACCGTTGGTTTCAGAGTCATACTGACAGTGCACTGTGCTGAAAAACTGTTAAAAGCAGAAAAACAAGGTGACTGAAAGTTTGTGAAGACGTTTCATTTAAGAGGCCAGTCACTCTCCAGACACGACCTTCAACTGTAGTACCTCTGACTCTTTTCTGGTCTGGGTACTGATTCTTTTGTCATTGATGCTTCATTGTTACCGCAACTCGATGAGTCAGACATTTATTACCAAACAAACGTCTGTTTCTGGTGGCTTGAAACATCTACTTTACCTTTACGGTTCATCCCCATCTGAAGGCACTTAAGCAGGCGGCAGTACTGGCAGCGGTTGCGCTGCTTGCGTGACATCTCGCAGTTTTTGTCCCGGCTGCAGCGGTACACGCGCTTGTTGCAGATGCTGCGCTTGAAGAAGCCCTTGCAGCCCTCGCAGGAGATGATGCCATAGTGCAGGCCTGTGGCGCGATCTCCACAGATAAGGCAAGTACGCTGGTCAGTTGGATCATCTGCAGATGGAAGGAGAGTGGGCACAGGAGAGGGTTTAGAGCCATTTCCATCAGCGTCTTTACAGTAATTCATCTAAAGCTTAAAAAAGGGAGTGGGAGCAAAAACCTTGCTGAAGGCACACATTTTTAATTGAAATCACGAGGGCGGCTGGGGCTTAAGTGCTAGCCAGGCACTGGATAATCCAAAGGATTCTTAAGCTCCAACTCTCATTTAGTGAAAGTGGAGGTATAACAGGCAGTACGATGGAGAGAAACGTCTGCAGGTCTGAATGAGGACACAGCTGGTTTGTTTGCAGCGCGTCCTTTCTCTCCTCTTCCCCACAGCAGTGTCTGATAAAAACGCTTCTCTTACAAGACACCTGACGCTAAAATAACACATTTCACAAAACCTGCTTCAGGTAACAATATGTGACAGTATTACTGTACCCAGCACCTGTTGCATCCTTAGTGTTAGCACAGATGTTCCACACAGGCGGCCCCTCAATCATTAACCTTCATTCTGTTTCCTTAAAGAGCGCAGTTTCAGCTGATTGCTTCAAACAATGAAAAGCAGTTAGGAAGGGAGGTGGTAGGAACCCGTGGGGAAAGGGCTCACACGTATTTGATGTTCTGGATAAAATGATGTAAAATCAAAGTTAAAATGATACCAATGAGTGTTTGTAAGCCTGGTGTGGCAGCTGGCTGACCACGAGTGAGGGAAACGAGGAATACAGCATGAAGGAGGGGAAGAGGATGAAAGAGCCAACACGGGACCATCCTTGTGAAGCTACACTTTGTTAATCACAGAGCTACTCTCAAAGACAGCAATTTGAGGAAGCTGCTGAAAATCTTTCCTTAATCCTCCATCTACCTCCAGGCCACAGAACGCACATAATGAAGCTTAAGTTACAGCGCGTGTTCTCGGCTGCTCGCAGAGTTAAGCCTCATACAGCACACACACACACACACACACACACACACACACACACACACACACAGACACAACACACACACACACACACACACAGACAACACACACAGACACAACAGACACACAGACAGCACACACAGACACACACACACACACAGACACAGACACAACACACACACACACACACACAGACACACACACAGACAACAACACACACACACACACACACAGCACACAGACACACACACAGACAACACACACAGACACAACACACACACAGACACACACACAGCCCACCACACAGCACAGCACACACACAGACACAAGCACACACACACACACAGACATCACACACACACACACGACACACATAGACACAGACACACACACACACACAGACACACACACACACACACACACACACACACACACACACACTCACACAGACACTACATGCACACACACACACACACACACAGACACATCACAACACACACACAACACACACACACAGCACACACACAGAATGACACACACAGCACACACAGACACACACACACACAGCAACACACAGACACATCACACACACACACACACACACACACACACAACACACACACACACAGACACACACACACACACAGACAACACACACACACACAACACACACACACGACACACAGAGACAACACACACACACACACACACACACACACACACACACACACACACACAGCACACACACACACACACACAGCACAGCACACACACACACACACACACACAACACACACAGACACACACACAGACACACAGAGACACACACACACAGCAACACACACACACACACGACACAGACACAGACACACACACACAACACACACACACACGACACACACACACACACACAAACAGACAGACACACACACACACAGACAGACACACACACAGACAGACACACACACACACACACAGACACACACAGACACACGACACAGACGACAGACACAGACACAGACAGACACACACAGACAGACACACACACACACACACACACACACACACACACACAGACACACACACAGCACACACACACGACACACACACATGCACACAGACACACACACACACACACAGCACACAGACACACACACACGACACACACAGACACACACGACACACACTGACGCACACACAGACACACACACACACACACACACACACACACACACACACGCACAGACGCACACAGACACACACAGACACACACACGCGCGCACAACACACAGACACACACACAGACACACACACACACACGACACACACACACACACACACAGACTCACAGACACACACACAGACACACACACTCACACAGACATACACACACACAGACTCACACACACACAACACAGACACACGCACACACGCACACTGACACACACGCACACACTGACACACACAGACACACACACACACACACACACACACACACACACAGACACGCACACAGACACGCACACACAGACACACACACACACACACACACCAGACACACACACAGACACACAGACACACACACACACGCACACACAGACACGCACACACACACACACAACCCGCACACACAGCACACACACACAGACACGCACACACACACGCGCACACAGACACACACACACAGCGCACACACAGACACACACACACGCGCTCACACACACACACACACACGCACACAGACACCAAAAAGCTGTTCTCCACCCTCCTCCATGAAGGACCAGGAGAGCCACGCACATCGAAATACGAGTCATTTTGTTACTTACTGTTAATTGTGCGACAAATACTTTCTTTTGTATTTTGACAATAACATTATTCTAAATTTGAAAACTTAGTGGAAAATGTTTTTAAATTCTCAGAATTAAAAAAATGATTTTGACAATCTTTTAAAAATGCAACAAAAAAAGAAGTAAATGGATTTCTAAAAATGAATTAGGAATAATGTTACTAATTTAATAATTAATAACTTTTGAAACAGATTCTTGTAACGTAACAGCTGTCAGTTCATCCCTTGTACTAACTGCCACGTCTCAAAGCAAAGACTAATCATTTGACTTCATTTCTAGCTTAACAAGCGCACACGTTTATTCTGAGCTGAAAACAGACCAGCATCAAGCACCGTGTGTGAAGTTTAGTTTTTAACATAATGCAGTTTGACGTCAGGCTTCTCGAACAGTCGAACAATCGCTGCACCCACAGGAGCTACACCTGCTAAAAATCCAGATAATCAACCTGTTTTTCATAACAGGAAAAACCGAATTTGATTTCTTATTCATTTATTTTTCTCTTTCATCTTTGGGATTATTTGGATCTGACAAGTATAAAAATTTAGCATCAACTTTGAACAGAAAGTCATTTTGAAAAAGTTCTCGTTGTGATGTTGGTCACCCTCTGACAGATCAAACGTCACAAAATGCCACCCGTCTTACTCCAAGTTGGTTCTGTTTCAGGAATTTGCAGGATCAGTTCTGCAGGACGGGGATGGAAGCTCCCATCATTGACCATCCACCTGAGGTTTGGGCATTTATTGTTTTGTCTGTTTTATCTCGCTCTGTTCGTCCACAGGTGCAGGGCCGGGCCTCCGTTTCTCCACTGCAGTGCTCAGTGTCTGTGCTGAGCATTTACAGTCTGAACACAGATTTGGAAAATATCATCTTTAATTCTAATTTTGCAAATATTTTCTAAAGGAGGTTTTCATCTTGCCCAAGGATATTTATCACATACACAGGAACAGACAGGGATTGAACCATGAACCTTCTGATTAGTAGGTGACCTCTGGCACCTGAGCCGTGGTCCTCACCCAGAAACAGGAGGGTCACCCAGTCTGGGTCATGGACGAGTTCCGGCCCAAGTTGAGGAGTTTAAGTATCTCATGGTTGTTCACAAGTGAGGAGAGAGAGGAGCGGGAGACCGACAGACGGAGTGGTGCTGCAGCTGCAGTCTCTACCCTCACCTATCATGAGCTTTGGGTAGTGACCAAAACAACGATATTAAAGATAACAGTGGCGAAAGCTTCCTCCGAAGGCCGGCTGGCCTCTCCCTTAGAGACAGGGTGAGGAGTTCAGCCTTCCGGGAGGGGCTCAGAGTAGAGCCGCTGCTCCTCCACATCGAAAGGAGCCAGCTGAGGTGAGCTGACAAGGATGCGTCCTGGGCGGGGCAGACCAAGGACACGCTGGAGGAGGTGGCTGGGAGAGGGAGATCTGGGCTCTCTGCTTAGGCTGCTGCCCCCACAACCACGTTCGGGATAAGCGGAAGAGGGATGGATGATACTGGAGGGTTATTTGGGCCGAAATGCTGTGACTCAATAAAAGCAGATTCTAACTATTAGATAAAAACAGATCTTGGTCCGATGCGCCCGTCATTCATTCGGGTGTGCAGAGATTTTCAAACCACTGTCTGATATTTAATAAGACTTTAAATTAGCGACTGAAACCATAAACTTATCAGGAAGAATGTCAACTAACATCATCCATTAAATGGGTGCAGGGTAGAGCTGGGCGATAGAACGATAACGATACGTATTGCGAAATAACTTTTTCTCAATAGAAAAGTTAAATATTGCGATAGACCTGATCTCTCTTGTCCTCTTAAAAAAAAAAAGAAAGAAGAAGAACAGCCAATCCAAATTAAGTAGCGCAGAGCCGAACCAATCACAGCCGAAGCATCATGTCACGTGACTTGTTACGTACAGCACAAGTGCCAAGCCGCACATGTGTATTTGGGAAGCAGCCAGCCGCCGTGCCGCCCGGGTAATGGAGGAAATGATTGTGCCGACTAGAGAAAAATCAACCGAGAGCGTGACCGAAGGTTACCGAAGAGAAAATAGATGATGGCTCCAATGCCGGAGAGATTGTTGACCGGAAGAGCCACAGAAGTTCCGTAGTGTGAAGGTATTTCGGCTATTTCAAGTCGGACAAAAAACAGAGCAGCTGCACTGTAAATTGTGCCGAAAGCAAGTCTGGAAATACAATAAAGCGGTGCAGCTCAGTCTCTGACTGGAAGCAGAGATAGATATCGTTATCGCCTGAAATGAAAAAAACACATCGTGATATGAAAAAATCTCATATCGCCCAGCTCTAGTGCAGGGTCATTTTGTCATAGACTTCGTGTAACACCAGTCCTATTAAGAACGAAGGCGCTGCCTGCCAGCCAATCTGCAGGTTTAGAGTATTCTCTGAGTTGTGATACAACCTTCTAATGTTTGTTTGTATGCTGTGTTTTAAAAATGAGTTGAGGGAACAGTTTTTAGGTTTTCTTTTTTTTGTCTGTTTGTTCTGCTGGTACCAGTGGCTGTGATGACAAAGGGCTACAGCCATTACCAACAAGTCAGAAGGAGGCTGCTGCTCGGTAGGTTAACGCTGCCTGCTGAGCGTGAAGATTAACCTGTAGATCTTATTAATGTAAGACTCGTGTCTAATGCAGATAACTAATGTCTAATGCACTGCACACAGGTGGGACTCTGTGGCGGGAAAGCCAACAATGGTGACAGACATGTTTCCTGAGACTGACTGCATGAAGGCTTCTAGAGCTTGTTGATGTACCGTTATGTCCTGTACTCACCATCTGAATCCTTCTAACTATAAAATAGTGCAGTTAAAGTTAAACCCTCAGTATTTCTTAACTGAAGTCATTCAGGCATTTTTAAATGAAACTATTATTGTTATACGCTGCCTCGAACACAGTTTCACATCCTGTCTTTAAATAAACAGTTTGCCAGAATCAGCCTGCATTTAAGCAAAAGAATCAACCGACTTTGGAATAACGACAAAATGAGCTGGTAGTGATTTAATAAAGTTTCTACTTCATCCTGGGGAGGTTCACCTGGTGAGTCTGAACATTAGACCCACCTGTGCGCTGGACAAAAATCACACACTGAAGAACATGACTTTTGAACCTGTTGTGTGTGTGTGGCTAAACCAGCAGAAGAATCCAACACACGCACACACGCACACACACACACGCACACGCACACACGCACACACACACACGCACACGACACACGCACACACAGCACACACAAGCGCGCGCACACCA
>NW_024582632.1:580000-582012 GCF_018398535.1 Haplochromis burtoni
CACACACACACACACACACACACACGCACACACGCACACGCACACACACACACGCACACACTGCTGGCTTGGGGAAACCTGATACTGTGGCTGTTGTAAATGGTTGACCCAGTCATGCCTTCCTGATTAGAAGGCTCAGTGTTTTGACAACAAACAGACCACAGTAACATAATCTTTATTATTCAAATGAGCGGGATTAAACTTTGGTGCGTGTATAATTTGAAGGGGCAGCTCATCAGAAAGAGATATGTGACTGAGGTGAGAGCTAAGCCTCCCAGAGAGGGGAGGGGCCTGGATAAGCAGGCTGCCGGGCTCATGTACTAAAAGTAATTAGAAGGAGGCAGAGGGGGGTGGGGGTGTGTGGCATAAAGCCTCTCCCAGGATGGTGAATAGAGGACTTCTAAAGCCCAGAGACAGATTACCATTTAAATGGTGTGAGGTTTAAGTTTGCTGCCTGCTGAAGACTGCAGGGGCAGCTATACTGTACGAGACAATGGGCCGTCACACGGCGAGCCCGTCCTGGGATTAGAATTGAACTCTTCTGCTGATTAACTCTCTACGGTACACAGGTTAAGTCGAGTCTGAGAGGAAGCCCAGCAGTTAGAGAAGCATCGCCTGGCGCTGCCTCGTTTGATCATTTTCTTAAGAGCAATGTAAGTGAAACATGATTAATGCAATGCTAATGTTTTATTCGATTCCGTTTTTGAGGTCATGTTCCTGAGTATAAAACGATAAAAACAAATGATAATCTTCATCATTGTCCTTCCTAATATTACCGATTCAGATCTGACCTTTAAAACTTTATTTTGAGCATTTTTACGTTTCCAAACCATTAAAAATGAAAAATGTTCAAACACACTGTATAACTGGCTCCACACATCATTTTCTTTCATACAGAGTTGAAATCAGGATAGTTTGCACAGTTGCTTCCTTGCAGGTAGCACAAAGCAGGAAGTCACACATGCATGTACAAACAAAAACACTCCCTGTAGCTTAGAGCAGGCAGCATGTGACACATGATGCCCGCTCAATGCACTTAAATATGACGAAGATCAGTTTGCCTGCTTCACGCTTCTGTGCTGGTTTCACTGGGAAACTGATAGAAGTGCAGAGATGATTTAAGAATAATAACACTCAGAATCTGGAGCATACATTTTGACTTACTACTATAGTTTTACTGTACTTTTAGTTGCTTTTGCAGACCAACACATCTGGATCTGATTGGTTGAAAAGTTTTGAAATGGGAAGCTATGATATGATCATAACTGACCTCAAAGATAAAGAGGAAGAAACAGCACAGAAACACTGGCTCTGAAATATTAACATTAACAAACAATAAGAGCGGTCTTCATCCTGTTATAGGCTTTACATGAAAAGTCCTGCAATTCAGGTTCATAACAGACACTGTGACCTTTCACTGACGTTCAACATATTAAAGCATTAACACATAAGTGCCAGTGAACCCGAATGAACTGCAAAATGTTCATACTTTCAGATAATCAGTGCAAAAACAGAATAAAACAACTTTTAACTGCTAATTCATTAAAACTTGATAATCTTCAAAAAACTGATTATAAATTTTTTCTTTTCCTAACAGCTCAAATCAAAACGACTACTATTACTCCAAGTGAATGTAGCTGCTCCTCAGTTTCATTAACTCTCTTTATGGGGAGACGAGCACAGTGACTGGGTGAGCTGCTGAGTGTTACTGGATGGAGCACTGGTTTATAAAGAGGTTCATTTAAAGCAGTCAGGCACAAACTGGCTGTTAGGTAAGTGGATGTTCAAGAGTGATGCACCAAACGTACATGTGCTGTGACACAGGGCGGCTCTTTTCACTTCAGTTCTATGTTGTCAGCAGCAGTGCACCTGTTGCAAGGTGACAAGCTAACACAATAGAGATTGACAGACCACGTGACTTTCGCGCATTGCATGCCGGGAACTCGTGGCAAAACAATCCAAGTACCGCATCAAATGCAAGCATTTGCAGCACCGCAAAACGTTCATTCTGC
>NW_024582632.1:583095-584886 GCF_018398535.1 Haplochromis burtoni
CTTTGCGGTTTTACCCCTGAATGACGTCACATTTTCAATCTCTATATGGACACACTCAGAGCAAACATGCTGTCCTAACATCTCCTTACTCTTAATCTCAAACAGTCTTACTCACTATTATAAGTGCAAAAAAATCGAGTGCGTACATAAAATGAACACTGGATTCATTAAACGTGCATGCCTGCCTATCCTGTTTGTATCACCATGACGATGTTAGCAGATCAGGATCTAAACAAAGGGCTTTACATTACTTCTATAAGGAAACATGTTGTGGAGGGCGGAAACATGGAGGCAGGAAAGCAGCAGAAAATGTGACAGAAGTAACCAAAACACTGCTGTCCGAGTCGGAAGCCCACAGCGTTCCAAAGTGTTTCCAGGACAGTGAGCACAGTGTGAGCCGGGAACACAAACTCACTGCAACCAACCATTCTCCCAGGTACTACCAGGAAGTTAGACTCGGATGAATATCGATGACGGATAGTTTATGATAACAAAATACTGGCAAATATACAGATTAAAGGGTAAAAGCTTACACTAAAGGTGTCTAACATAAGGCACGGGGGCCAGAATCACCACAACAAAGACTCCCATGTGGCCAGGACTCATATCGCGATATGACATTTCTTATCCCAATAACAATATACATCGCAAAATAGTTTATTTTCTGTAAATACAGTGAATCTCAGGCAACTCGACTTGTGTGACGTGTTTTCAGCTGGGCGTCGATTGTAAGCGCCATTTATAGTTACCTCGTGTTTTTATCTGAGGTGATTTATTTGATGCATATTCAGAAATTTGATGTTTGAGAATAATGTCGATCGATCACAAACAATAGCATAATATGAAACAATAGATGTCTACATATCGTCATCTGACACATATCATTATATCAAACAGCACTACATGTGGCCAGCTGGAAGTGTTTGAAAATGTCACGAGAGTTTCAACTTTGAACGGTATTGTCCAGGTTTTGAAGCTTTTTCTATTTAGAAAAGTATAAACTCATCTCCACCAAATTAGTGAGGAAATATATAAATGACAGGAAAGTTCATGTTTTTCCATTTAAAAAACAAATATTTTCTTTGAATTGGAGCTTAAACATGTGAGAGGTTGATCGCGCAGAGAATCGCTGAGCTTATGTGAGTGTGTGTGTAAAAGCAGCAGGATATATATTTCAGTTCTGCTGAGCCAAATAAGACAGGTCAGGGTGAAGAAGTGACAGCCAAAGAAAAGCTTACCACAAAACGGAGAAGTTATGACAAATCAGACTATAAGGCAAAAAGAAAGTGCAGCTTTATGGTTTCATGGACAAAAGAATTTCTGTGGCTGCAATATGACGAGCTAAATAACCAGGGCTGCACATAAGTGGTCCGCAGGTGCGCATTCGCTGTCAAAATAAAAAACACGCACAAGATAAGAAGTTGCAACGCGTGTTTGCGTACATAAGATTTTCTGGAGGAGCAAATGGCCTCGATCTTGGTTCCACTTGTCTCTTACCCGTGACTTCAGTGGAAATTTCAAATTCAGGATCTGACACAGACTGATTCATGTCCTACACAGTTCTTACAAGTTCATAGAAATTTCTGTTCAATTAGAACCAAGTATTTGAGTTGATGATTGTAATTTTTATACAATGTTGTAATTTGTTTTTCAACAATTTTTGATTAATGTTTTGTTTCCTAAAGTATAATATTGTAAAGGAAACAAAACATCAATCAAAAAATTGCTCTCTTTTTTATTCGGGCTACTTACATTTATTTTGGGCTACCAAAAACTGAAGAGTCCCTGCCC
>NW_024582632.1:600233-626363 GCF_018398535.1 Haplochromis burtoni
GAAGGGCTACCAGGGATTTTGAAATTTTGAGAGCCCTGAGATATATTTATTTTTTTAATTACTTTTGTCTCAGCAACATTAAATTTAAAAACTGTACTTTTGAGTTAAAATATATATTTATAATTTTAACAAATGACAAATTAAAAAGGCATGAACATTGTTTTTGTATCGAAAAAATATCGAACCGAACCGTGAATTTTGTGTATCATTGCACCCCTAATATATATATGTGTAAAAAATTGTTGGCTAAATCTATTTGTTAGTTAGTTTTTTTGGTGTGATGCTACACATAAATCGATGACTCTAGTCTCTCACAGTGAATTTATTCTGCTGCTCGGTATCGACACACACAAAAAACAAGTGTGTGTTCCACACTGAAACTTGGATTACTGAACGACTATATGAAATCTTACTACGGTGTTTGAAGGGTCTGCATAGAAAAACTGAATAAACTTTGCTGAGATGACTCAGGTGTGAAGTGATGGGCGGTTCAGGCAAACTTCAGTCTGAATAGAAAGAGCTTCACAGCTGATGAGCGCCGCAGAGCGACACCTTCGTGAAGAATAAAGACCCAACGAACTGTTGTTCTTCTAACAGCAGCAGCACAAATTCAGCCCAAAGAAAAAGAAAATAAATCCTTCTACTGTACTGTGGCGCCATAAAATGTGGCAGATCAAATACCTCACAGTGTAACGTATGTGTCGTCACCTCCTCGGCCAGCCATTTGTCAGCCCGAGCGCCCGTTAAGAGAACACATTGAAACCACATATTTCACTGGCCACCCCACGTGAAACACCCAACTTCCTTCACTGAGCTAAAAACACAATAGCTATTAGCTGCCTTCATTCAGGCTTATTTGCCAAATCTCTCACCCTCTTTCAAGTGCATGGCCGCCATATAAAACAGAGCGATTCACACCTTCACACACTTGATCTCGCATGTCACATCGTATAGCTCCTCCTCCTTCTGCCAGCAGATGACTGAAGTTAAATATTCACGACTTTCTAAATATAATAGTTGACCCTGACATTTCTGACATGCGACTGAACTCTTCCCTCATGGCTCAGGTCTCAACTGAAAGCGAAAACAGACATAAAAGCAACAGGTACTGAAAAAAATCCGCCTTTCAAAGCAAAAGCATGTAAAACCAAAAATGCCTGTAAGTGCATGCACATAACAGTAAAACTGACGTCTTGTATCATAAAGCTCGCTCACATTACCAACCAAATATGTTCAGTGTTTCTTTATAGACGCAAAAAAAAAAAAAAGTTGCTTACAGTTTCCGATTGCTTTCCAGGAAAAAAACCATTCAAGTAAAAATAAGAAAAAAGAAAAAGATAAACTAAAAAGATAATATCGTTGAGTATTATGCCACGTGTTTTATTAGAAGATAGAGTGAAGGACAAACAAAATGTTTTTGAATGTCTGAAGACCATTTTTGAACTTTATTGGGGATTTCATATCTTTTGACTGTGACAAGGAATTTTTCAGCAAGCAAAATGTTACTTTGGTTGATGAACTTTCATTTATGTGGATTATCCATGTTCGGCTCAAGAGAAACTGATGTTAGCTTTTTTTATCTTGGTGGCTCGCTGTCTGTTTATTTGGTTTTTATTTAGGGCTGCCACGATTAGTCGACTAGTCACGATTACGTCGACTATCAAAATCATTGACGACTGATTTAATAGTCGAAGCTTCGTTTGAAGCTTTGTAAGATCACAAAAGACGCAGGAATAATAGCAGGATTTAAGAGTGTAATAACGGACTGAAACAGAAGATGGCAGCACTGCATGTACAAGGATGCCAGCTGCCATTAAACCCGAAGAAGAAGCAGCTGTGTCCGGTATCGTAGCTGTGTCCAAATTCAGGAACCGCATCCTCCTGTGCCCACATTTGTAGGCCGATTACGTTACAGCTACACGACAAAGCCTGTCCAAATTCGAAGACTCCGACAAATGCGCCCTTTATTTCCCCAGATTTGAAAGATGGGTCGGGTGTATACTTCGTGGTCCAAACTATCCCAGAATTCATAGCGCAGCCCAGCTCAGTTTCCAACAATGGCGGCAGCTAGTTAGTTTTAATATTACTCTTATTATTCTTTCTGGGTCACAAAATAAACGTTTAACATATTTTCAGGCGAGAATGTAGCTGTGTAAACCTCAAATATCTGCTCAGTTTATCAAGACACCACATATTTTCAAAAGCGCTCCGACGTTTTCGGAGACGTCTGTTACCCACTAGCTCGATAGCTAGCCGGGGGCTAGGTCACTAGCGCCGTGAGAACACCGGACTCCCGGCAAATCGTTTTCAAACCCACCGCCGTCTTTCGCTACTCAGGTTAAACATGATATATGAGTCACTTAGATAACTTAAAAATGTTATTGTTTGGCTTTTTTCAGTATTTTATTTGTTCCTGAGTAAATCGGTTTGGCTGAGATTAAAGTTATAGTTTTTACACAGCTGAATAAACGTCAAGCAGACAACTGATTATCAGAAGTGTGAGATGCTGGAGAATTACTCCGGTGTCCTGTTATATTTTAGATAGCAAGGAGTTTATTAAACTTCACCGAAACAATCTGCAAATTTCATTAAAATTTAATAAACTATCATCTTGTCTTTATTTTTAGTTAGCACAGACCTTAAACACTTAAAGCTGTAAGCTAATGATAGTTATATAAGAGCAGATGCTGCTGGTGCAATAAGCTGTACGTTTTACGTCCAATGGATGATGATCTGACTAGTCGACTATCACAATAATGGTTTGTGGCAGCCCTAGTTTTAGTCCAGATCTACTAAAAATTCTTAACAAGAGCGTTTCAGAAGATCAGACAGTGCTTAGATAATCTGACCCCAGCTTTTAATCTCGTTCTGATAAACAATCAAACTAAAAGTGCTTTTGTCCTGTAGGAATATTTTCATAGTTCTCAGAAGTCATTTTAATATTTTGGGTAAAGGTGTAGGTGCTCTACGGAGGAATAATATAAGTGTGAAGTGACAGCGATTCAACAAGTGTGTCCACGAGCCGCAGATGGGCCAAAGTCATTTATAACGGGTGGATGGACTTTTTATCTTTATGATTTGTTTAGCACGACTAAATTGAAAACCTACAATAATAAGCTGACAAAAAATGTATACACGTGTTTGTGAAAATGTGCTTTTTTATCTTTTGCTTATAATGCAACACGATCCTACTGTTAAGTGCTCCTGGTGCATGTTAAGAGACTGGGCCAGCAGAGGGAGGGGCAGGGAAAAAGCTGTGGCTTGCGGTTGCAGTGTGGGAAACGCAGTGTGTAGAACGTACTTTTGAGTTTGACACTAATGCTGGCACGCTAGCAAACATCACGCTGGACTTTAACTCCAAGAGAAACTGCCATCATCTCCACACATGTACACAACGACAGCTTGATAACCGTTTTGTGTTCGAGGCTTGATTAGACAAACCGTTGTGGAGAAAAGTGACACAGCAGAGACGTATTGGTGTAACAGTGAGGTTTTGCATGAGATTAAAGCCTTCTGCAGTTGAAGTGCAATATTTCTCATCCTCTCAAAGGCTCTTTTCAGAAATGTTCAGGTTATCACAAGGTCATAAAAGGCGAGGTGACGATAAATTTCCCCCCGAGGTGACGATAAGGAGTCATAAAAGCACTGCTTCATCTTGAACTCCACCCTCTCTCTTCTTGGTTACAAGAACCCCCAATGCTCTGTGTCAAACACAGTCACCACCAACCCCCCAGGGCTCATTAAAGGCTGCATTGTTTCCCAGGGGTCAGCCTGGGTTTCATTCCAAACTTTAACGCAAACCAGGAGATGCAAGTCAAACATTGTAGCCCTGTTCAGTGTTAAACAAGCATCACCTGCATCTCCTCACTGCTCCCCGTGAGTTCCAGGAAACGTCCACTGTAATAAATATAAAGAGTCTGAGCGAATGAGCTGAATGTGCATGAACGGGGCTTTTTCAGTAAGAATGGTGGATTCCTGCAGGAAGGTCCCCAGGTTTGACCCTCTTTGAGCTGCATCATGCTGGGAACAGAGATGTATCGTGGCCAAATCTCCCTTTTGTCCACATCCCACAGACACAAAGGCTGATGTATAGTGTAAAGCAGCCTTTTGAGAGGCTGACAGAGCAGTGCCTGCCAATGAAGGGTTTTCTCTTCAGGTTTTTGTCTCAGGCTTTCCATCACAATCATGCCCAGCTGAGACAGGGATCGGGGGTTGCAGGAATCTGCTGTACTTTTCCGCCGCCCTCCCTCTCTCCCGTCCCTCAGCCTCTCATTTTCCTCTTCGTATCTCTTTTTCTTCTCAAGCTTATCTCTCCTACCTGGGGCTCGAAGGAGGGGAGGATGTGTCCCGCGACTATGACAGGAATGTACATGACCACATTCACAGAGGTTAAAGGCATGCCAAGACCCTTTGGGACTCTGATCTGACATTCCTGGCGGCCGACACTGTGATGCTAATCTTGAAAGCGATGTGCATGCAGTTGCAGATTGAGCTCATCAGCGAGAACAATACTGACCTGTTGACATTGCTGTCTTGATAATATACACCCACACTCAGAGGTTACGTCATTAGCATTGAGTAATACCACACCAAAGTTAGGCTCCATATTAATGTAATGCTAATGTCAGGAGCATGTAATGCCACTCTGTTACATTCTGTGGGGAAGAGACCACAGGAGTCTGACTCATTGTCTCGGCTTTGTTTTCATCTGAAAGAGATTTGAAATGTTTATTTGGCAAATGTTAATTCCACATAAGGTCTTGTGTCTCCGTGTAAAGTGTGCTGGTGTTATGTTTTTTAGAACATATATGCATGTTAGTAAAAGGCTGGCAATACTCTACTTAAGCTTACCAACTGAACTACTGATAAGCCTTCTATGGTTTAACGAGCTTTAAGAATTTAACTTAACAGAAAAATTGTTTTTAATTACATATTCACAAACAATCCTAACCCTGTAATATGGTGAATATTAGGAAAGTTTGACCTGTTTGAAAGATTCTAACAGAAAAACTGTAACGCCACAAAAATGTGTTAAAAAGGGTAAAATCAGAGTTTTCTGTAGAACGAGCAGTAAAAACACCAGATTTCTGATTTATGGTTCACAAAAATGTAACACCAGGAATACAGACGGCTTATTTTATCTCTGTATTAATGAAACATCAGGTAAATATCAACAGTGTTTCACTATCAAGTCCTTTATTGTGCAGCTGCTTAATGCTGCACAAAAACAACACTGACGGGCTGCTTTCTCACAGGAGGAGGAATCGTTGGAAGCCTTACAAGCTCCCAGTTATTACAGTCATGAACCGCACAGAATAACCAGGAAACTCGTGTCCGACTGAATATTTCCCTCAGCCGCTCTTATTTTCTTTTTTTATGTAAAAGGAGCTGTGTGTTGAAAAAAAACATTGTTATCTTTGTTGCCATGAAATGTGCGACCGATGTTCAAATGTTGCTGCTAAGTACATGGAAACATCCACCATGTGACCGCTGAGCCACGCAGACTGAGCCCAGCGTTTAGACGTGATGATGTTGATAACCTGGTGACCTGTTCTACATGTGAGTCCATAAACTGCTAAGACTTGTTATTTAAAAACACATTTATTCCTCGTGCTTTTCCCACGTCTTCCTATATTCCCTCATGTCCGGACAGTTTGTGCCATCTCAGGAATTTGCTAACACTTGTGATAATTTGATACATTTTTCTAAAAGGTTTTGTGGAAAAGTATCCAGAAATGCGCCGGAGGAATGATTTGTTGGAGTCTCAGATGTGTGTGTGCTCATCTGCACCTTGTTCCTCTCTCATTTGTGTTGCAGAGCATTGAAGCTCAGCTTGTTTGGCCCTGAGCTTCTTTTTTTTAATGACAGGTCTAACTTGCCAGTTCATGCTGATGCAAACCATGTGGGAAGTTTCACAGCCCATGCCCTGCGATACACAATTGCATAAAAGTGCTAAATTTGCTGTGTATTAAAATACGGGACCTCCTAAACACAGTAGGATGACCTCCCGCTCCCATATAACACAGAAAAGGGGCCAAAACATTGTAAATTTGCCTGCATTAAAAATCAGTTGCCAGTTTTGTCTGGTTTGAAGTAAACACATCGCTCTCTGTAAATAATCCCAGAGGCAAAAACTGCATTTGCAAATCATCAGATAAGTTTTATCCTGTTTGAGTGTGTGTCTGTGTTTGTCCTGGGGGAAGGGTGCAGGGGCAGTTGAAATAACACACCCTTGCAAAACAACAAGAAAGCAAAGATGCACAGCGTGATGGAGCTGGCGTTTGGCTTCACGTGGCCGGGGAGAGACGGCGGATATCTCACAGTGAAATTAGGGGAAAAGCAGTGGTTGCATTGAGAAGCGTCTTTAGCCGTGTTATAGATGAGCATTACAGAGTCACAGCAGTCCCTGACCTCCCCCCACTGTTACTATTGATCTTCACACAGCCTCTGCCCCCTTCATCCACATAAACAACCTCTTATGCTTGCTTTCTCCTTCATGATTAGTTTGGGCTTAATACAATCCTCCTCACACACAGAACTACTGCAAAACAGAAGGTGTTGGTGTTGAGGTGCAGCAGTGCTATTTAACCCTAATTCAGCTTGAGCACAAACCAACCAGGCTGAGGGGATTAAAGGAGGGGGAGGGGATCAGTACAGTAGCATGCTCCCTCCACATGCCAAACCAAAGTCCTTAAAGGAAAACATCGATCGAAGGGCCAGAAAGCGCTGTGTCTGTGGACCTCCGTCCAATTTGTCCCAAGCTGAGCTGAAACGTTGTGTGAGCGAAGCCCAAAAAGACACCCTCTCACGTGGGGCTGATATTAAGAGTGAGAAAGGACCCCGTTCCAAATTCCTGTGATACAAGGAAGGGAAGGAGGAAGGGAGGAGCAGCGGTGGTGTGGTGGGTGGAATTAAAGTGTGGAAAGTGCCAAAAACCAGTTTGTTGTTTTTGACATTTCCTCTTGTCCCAGCACACAACACCATTTGCATAAAACAGCCAAAAGGAAGAAAAACATATCAAGTGAGCAACATGGCAGAGAGCAGCACATATGGAGGTGCACCGTGCAGCTGCAGCTACGTCACAAGCAGCACATAAACAAAGTGCTGGGAGCCAGCGAGGCTCTGACAAGCTGGGCTTTCTCTGCTCATTAGCCCGGCCTGAAAATCATTAACTAATTACAGCATAAAGGCCTTATCCTGCCAACCTGCACACGAGCAGTACGCATCACACTGTTCATTCAGACTCGAAATATTAGACAGAAACCAACAGTGACGATCAACAGTGCTGCAGTTTGAGTTTCATGCATACATTTCAAATATATTCTCAGTTCCACTCAGATGTAGTTGCACTAGCTGTACGTGGGACGCATTCAGGAAAGAAAGTGATCCTTGCTTACCTTCCCATGTGTCCATTTCATGCTTCTCCCAGTCTGCCTGGACCCCATTCAAGCATGGACTCTGCTAAAGGAAAAAGCCACTGGGCCTGCTCTCCACATTGCTCTCGGTTTCTTTCTCTGCCCGGCTCCTCTGTTCTCTCCCCCACCAACCTCTTTCCTCGACAGCCTGCCCCTCTCTGACCGCAGAGAGATCAGCACTGGTCACTTTACTGCCTGGTCACATGACCGGCAAGAGTTCAAGCCCCCGGGGTCACCGCTTGGCTTGTGGTCCAATGACAGCCAGGGGTTATCTGAGTGGAAATGATAGTCCTATTTTCACTGGCGTTCAACAATGCTGCCCCCGCCCTTTCTTCCCAGCCCTCACACCCAAATTAGCCTCCCCTTTAACTGCGCCTCTGGCACTTGGGAGGAGGACGTGCATGCCCTAGCATAAACACAGGTTCAAGCTGGCAAAACACAATGACATTAACTAACTGAAGCGCTCAGCGAACAGGTTAAAGATTCACACCTTGCTTGGTTACAAAGTGAGCACAGCAGGAAGCCAAACAGCAGCGCACGGAGACACTTTGTGCTCCTGCACGTTCCCACCTTCCACATGTTTTCATGCTGAAGCTGCCCGTCCGACCTCTAAACCTCACTAATGCTGCGTGGATTAGAGTAAGGATGGCAACCAGGAGCCAGGTTCTGCTTACTGATTTCACAACACGGTGGAAATATTTATTATCTGATTATGAGTCATTTAGCAGGGTCAGCAGGAGTTTAAACAAACACCCTGGTGAGAGCTGCAACATCCCAGCTCCATGTTGGCCTTCCTTACCATTAGAAGTCAACCAAACCACGTTAGCAGCACTGAAAACCAGTTAGATTAACTGGAGCTGTCCAAAGAGAAAGCACGGGCGACAGTAATCGATCATTTAAAATTTGTTTTTAGAATTTAATTCATTTGGGAAAAAGTAAAACATTTACAGATGTTTTTAAATGATCATTCTTACATTTTCCTCTCCAAATCTTCTATAGATATCCTAATAATAGGACCACTGCTCTCATGAAGTAAGCGCCCATATCACAGGAGGCCTAACGCATCCGTCCCTGTTATCAGCCCCAAAATCCACTGTGGGCTGAGCTCTTCTTCTCTGGATGACCTGCTGAAGTTCAAGCATCACAACGTGTTACTTAATTGTTGCTCTGAGTATTTCAGAATCTGCTGATCGGCTGTGAACCAAAAAGGAGCATTTGCCTCGTGAGGATTTATTTCTCTGCATATTTGTTGAACCTAAATGTTTCAGATCATCAAACAAATTGTAACGTTAGAAATAACCAGAGTAAAAACAAAATGCAGTTTTTATTTTAAGTTACTCTAAGGTATGAAAAAGTAACTGACTGATCCAGCTGGAGGGTTTTCAGGCATGAACGGCCTATAAAATTCATCGCAAAGCATCTCAGTCTGATTCAAGTCCAGACACTGGTACGAGCGCTCCAAACGCTTCAGTTAGTCAGAGGTGAGCGAGCGGATGACGAACTGACGCCCAAACTTCTCCCTTCAGAGAGCAGAATTCATGGTTCCATCAACTGAATCACTACACAGTTTGATAATGTGTAAGAATATCTGTGTGTTACAGTAACACTGGTTGGGCAACAAACCCAAAATCTAACTGAATCTGTCAAGAAGAGAGAGAGAAAACCTAAAGTGTGTCGTCTGCTGGATATCAAACACAGCTGTGCACCTGACCAGTATATTTGTACATGCACGTTCGAGGATTAAAATTCTTCACCAGGGGACAAACGTAGAGAAAACCATCCTTAACCTGCAAATTTTACACGTGCAGATTTTTGCTGCAGATTTTGTGGAGCTGACAAGATAAAACCTTTGTTCTCATAGCAACCCTTTATTTACTTTTATAGTCCTGCTTAAGAGACATTTTCAAAGGTTACGCACAGGAAACACAGCAGCACACAGCGTCTCCTCGGCAGGAAGAAGAACTTGAATGCTAACAGACACAGGCTGTGTTGGTACACAATATTTTTACTCCAAGTGGAATCAGCTCGATACTGATGACAAATCAAACCTGCGCCGTGCAGTGGGGGAGGGATGTACCACGTGTCACCCTTGACCTTAGCAGTTATCCTCCCACAGCATAATGACCCCTGTTGCCTTTAACCTTGAAGTCAATGGGAGACAAAACAGCGCCGAGCGCCCTATCTGTGGTCACGAGGAGGGAGGCGCTACCTGGGATGGGCCTGGGAGACTGTGTGTGTGTGTGTGTGTGTGTGTGTGTGTGTGTACAGCTGATGATCATTCTTCTATAAAATCTCTTTTCTTAAACAGATAAATAATAATCAGCAAAAATGTGCTGAACTAATTCATCAAATCAAATCAAATCAAATCACTTTTATTGTCACATCACATGTGCAGGCACACTGGCACAGCACATGCGAGTGAAATTCTTGTGTGCGAGCCCCACAAGCAACAGAGATGTGCAAACACAACAACACAAACGAGCAAAATACAAGAATGGCCAACCTGAAACTAATAAATATATGTACAATATATAATAGTGTATGCATTTCTGGATGTGTATTTTTTATTTAACAGTTTTTGGTTTTTCTGCCCCTCAGAGGTCCAGACTGTCTTTGACACAGACCACACATATCTATGCTGCTTGGCACTGAATGTGCGCCACGCTCACATTTTTATTAAATATATAACTCAAATCACACCGAGTGGAACCGAGCACAGACTGACTGCACAGCCAAACGAACACCGACATGCAAAACATTAGAAGTGCCTGTATCACATGTGCATCTCTGACAGTTGTGTAGCTTTTGTGATGCATCCGTGATGCAGTTTCACTCTTTGCCTACTGAACACCTCACAGGCTCACTGCTGAGACACAAACGCAACATGTCTGTTGCTCATAGGGCAAATAGCAAACACGCCCCTGTCTCCCATGTCTGATCTGAGTCGAGGTTAAAGTTGCGGTACTAAATAAGTGTAGTAAGAAGGGTTTGTCTGCATGTGCACTTATTTAACTTTACCTTTGAGCCTGTGTTAAACTGACAGTGCATGGGTGCAGCTACAAACTTGAACAGGTGATCTGAGGGAGGCTTTAGTGATTTATTTAGTGTTATCAACTTTCTTTGATAACAATCTGAGTCTTTACACAGACGTGCTCTTAAAGAGCTTTTGTGAGTATTTAGTATTTATGTTGTTGCAAATACAGTTTAAGTCTCACGTTGTTAAGTCCTGCACTGCCTGTACTCTTTTGTTCAGCAGCCTCAAACACTTCCTTTAATGAGTCTGTTTTGGAGTTTTTCGTTCCCACTGTTGCCAAGTCAGCTGCTTATGTGCACTATGAAGATAAAACTGAAGCGATATACGACGTGAACGAGCAGCCACGGTTGCAAAGGCAACAATGCACAGGTTGGGCAGCAGCTGGATGAAGGAAAACTATCATCTTCAGCAACACTTCAATAAATGTGTTCACAGGATCACAGCGCTCTCATAATGGTGCTTCATTATCACAGTACACTTACTGTTACATGTCAGAGCTGTTGCCAGGTTACACACCTAACTCAGAGGAGGCAGTTACCTTGGCTACGGCTGCATAACAGCACAGCTAAAATCAAAGATCTTCCTGCTTTTGTCTGCGGCATTAGGACACAAAGTGTTGTCATCACACACTGTGCCATAAATACTTACTATAAAACGATGTCACATGTAATAGACTCACGCTTCAATTGACTACAGCTAAAGTCAGAGTACGTATATAAGATGTATGTGAGAAGATGGGAGGCCTGTTCTCTATCCTGGCCCTGGGCTGTTGGCTATGCTGTCACTGTATGAAATCCCTTTAACTTTAACTTCATGTCAGGTCAATGCAGTCAGCAGCCAGTGAATGTGTGGAAGCTTGCAGTGTAGGGTCAAAGGATGTCGATATCAGGCTTCCTCTCACAGCTCTGAGACCAGGGGAAACAATCAAATCATCAAACACTATGCATAGTTTATGCATGATTTTCACATGATGAAAAAGACAAGTTCTTAGTATCACAACTGCATGTTTCATGAGAGGCTAAAATGCTGTATGTTTGCATAACATTTTGAAAACAAATCAAAGTTCTGTTCCTAAACGCTGATGTGCTACAAAGTCAGCTGGAAAGAGCCGTTTTGTGGCTTGTTTGCTGGATTTCCCTGAACATTTGGGTAACAAAGGGCATTGCTCTGGTTCAGCTCCCTTCCCCCTCTCCACACTGTCACAAACCTCTCCACTCTTCAGACAAAGAGCTTCAAGAAAAACAGGCGGCACGGCTCTCGCTCTCCTACAAACATGCACACCATTTCCCAAAGCAATCGGCAGCATCCATCCATTCTAGCATTTGAGCTCTACACTGAAACACAGACGGGTAAACCCACAGCTCTTTATTTCTGACTGTTGCTAACACTTAGCTTTCATTCTTTCCCCTTCAGAGCTTTGAGGTGCTGATCTACGGACTGAAACCTGGAACGAGCCGCCTCCCCCTGCCAAAGGCCAGCACAGAAACCCTCACAAACTCCTCCTAAGAGCAAAGTTGTTCTCAATGATGAATGTTCAGAGGCCAAATAAAAGCCTTCTCTTGTGTTTTGGCAAATCCATGCGTCTTTTGGTCGCACATGAATGAGACCACATCAAGGGTGGGATTTTCATGAGTTACACACAATTTTATTTTGGACCCACACACCTAACACAAAAGGCTGAATAACAGCGCTTCGTCTCGATGTATTCAATAATAACGTTTAAAAACAGGTCACCTCAGGTTTACTGTTCTATAAGGACAGTGTCAGATTACAGCCAACGTTTCCTGATGTTCAGATCATCAACATCTGGGTTTCTAACACTACTAATACTGTAATATTGTACTGACAGACGAGCCGAACTGCTGATGGTTTGTTGGCTTTCTTATTAAATATGAATCAGTCTCAGTGTAACCTTCGGTCAGTCAGATCTCCATGTGATAACAAGGAGTTCATTTTCTATAGGAGGCTGAAAAACCTTGGAAGCCAGTGGAATAGACGCTTATATTCATGATTAATACCAGTGTGGGGGGTAATCACTGGGTGATGAGTGGATCCATGCGGCTGCTCTCTCGCTGGACGCTCCAAAGGCAGAAACGGTAAAGCTGAGGTGACCTGGTCTCCAGATTTCACTGAGCGAGCCCAAAAACAGCCAATCACACAAGCCAGTCGTCATGAATTGAGTTATGTTTGCAATTTATTTTACATCCATTTCTAAATATTTCAGCCATATAAAAACAGGTCGAATCATCTGCTGGTCAGAGTGTAGTCCGGGGTTTGGACAGCGTGGGGCTCATCACATTCAATTTGAATAAAGCGCAGAATGCAGCTCGCAAAATACGAAACATGCTAATTTCATGTTGTTTGCATCGATCAGTGTATGTTGATGCTAATATAAACCATCTCATGGGATCTGTTTATGGAAGCAACGTGGGGAAGAAAATCAAGTCCCATAATGTAAAGCATTAAACAACAAAGCAGGGCCAGCCCCAGAGCTGCAACCAGTTCTCCCAGTTATGTTTGGGCTTCTGAAAACGACTGACGATGTATAAAAATAGCCGTCATTCATAAACGGGAATATTCTTGTTAACACTGTGAATGAAAGCTGAAAGTCACGTTTTAAATATTTGACTTCAAATCACAGGAAAATGACAGATGATGACGTCCAGACTATTCGCTTAAAGACCATCTTCAGGTCAGCTCTGCCTGCGATAAATGTTTAGCAGCCACTTTCTCTGGCTTATTTTTTACATTTCCACATAACATTAACTTGGGCCTTTCCCACTCTGAGTAACTCAGTGTTTTTCCAGTCGTTGCTCCAGGTTGCTGACATTCCTCGAGCTCTGGTTGCCACATCGCTGTGCGTCCATTCCTGTGCAGTCACCACGCTCTGCTTAGCTTTAGTTTGCTTCCTTGCATTAAAACGTCTAAACCACGGGTCAGTTTTTAGTAGTAAATTAAATATAAATTAAGTAAAATCATATAAAAACAAAGCAAATAATGAATCAAAAATGTGGCAAAAGAAACAATAAGACAATGAAAGAAAAAGCCAGCAGGTTGCGTAACATCTGCCTGCAGCCAGGAGGAAAACAAAGAATCCCAGTGTGATTTGAGCTCAGTATCTCACAGCCTTTCACACATCCATCTAACAGTAATATTACTGGCTGTAACACTAACACTCACTCTAACAAGTCCAAATGAGGCTGCATGTCAAACAACAGCGTAACCTTCAGTGCAGATCTTCTTCCTGCCCACCTGAAGATCGAGTGTTTTAATACTCTCCTCATCCGCTACCTCATCTGTGACCAGTTTCCCAGAATTCCTTTGATCCCGATTAAAATACCCCACTAACACTGGCCTGTGGTCTCTCTGTAGCTCTGCTTTAATAGAAATCTCTCTGTAGGACTGCTGGATGGATGCACCAGCAACTGCACAACAAGCTGTTGAACTGTCAGAGACAAAACCCTGATGTTGGCATTTAATGGTCTCAAACTCAGAGCTGCAATGTGCCCGTTACACACAGGAGGAGCCTTTAACGTTCAAGCAAGGTGAAGTGCAACACCTCTGTTTCACACACATATTCAGATATTCTTGCACCGGGAAGTCAAAGTAGGCGTTTCCATCATTATGCCAACCTGTCATTAAACACATGGAAGGTTAAAACATCAAAGTTCAATGTCTAACAGTTACTTTATACGAGAAGCTGTTCATTCATGTAATTCTACTTTCTGCTAAAAGTCAGCTTACTAGAACAAAGTAACCCAGAATTTCAAAAAGACGCAGTCATGTTGATGGAGGCTGATCTTAATCAATACCCAGGATGACTCATAAATATGAAGCTTCGTGGTTTCCTTTGGTGCCATCACTGTGTCGGCACGGCTGTCAGGTGGGACTGCAGATGTTTACATATTGACAGGACAGCTGCACGTGGCTAAAGACAGACGTGCAGAGGAACAGCAGACTGCATGTAACCCAGCAAGGCACTCAGCATTTCTGCAGACTGACTCAAGCTGCTTCATCTTTGATGTTTTAATTTTTTATAAAATTAAAACAAAAGTACACCATGAAATGAAACTGCTTTCTAAACAGCCTGCCCTTTGAACAAGCCTGTTAACACGACATGTGACTCTTTATATTTATTAGCTTATATTTTGACAGAGTGCTGCATCCGTTTCTGTTCCTTCAGGTGACTTTAAGTGTTTCTCACGGGACACTTAGAGTTTCTGTAACATTTTTAACTCTGTAAAGTTTAAATTAAAAAAAATCAAAGGCACTCACAGCGAGTGCTCACTCAGTCTTTTTATTTCACGTGAAACCAAAAACCTAATCACCAGTCTGCTCTTCCTTCATTTGGCTTTTGAAACAATGAATATTGACCAGTTTTCATGCTCAAGCTGTGGGAACAGTGGGCCAAGTCAGCATGACAAAAGGTCAAAGGTGAAATCATGCCTTCGTCACAAGCTTGAGGACAGGAGGAGGAGGAGGAGGAGGAGGAGGGGGGACTCCCCCCCCCATACCCTGTTGATTTTTTCCACAGTGAGTTTCCCAGAAGTGACAACACACCCCTGTTTGACTGACGCCCTCTCTCTCTCTCTGTATTGATTAGTTGGCAATAATTTGATAGCAAAGTCATTAAAATTACATGTTAATCCTTCCCGGTGTGAAACTCAGCTGCTGTGTGTTCTGCTGTAAAGCACATGTGATATCACCATGCTGTGAGCAGTTATTACAGATTCTCTTCTTCTGATTTTGTTCTGCCATCATGTTTACATACACATACATCAGGAGTAACTAATGTGATCACTTGCCTTAAGACACAAGCAGTGACGATGCCAATGATGTTGAATGATGTTGTTTTACATTACAGCAGTAACCTTGGTAACCACACAGTCACTTGTTCCCGTTGTTAATACATCCTGTTAATACACCGTGGAATATTTTGAATGACAGCGTTCATGCAAGCAGCTGCATGAAGTGTTCAACCCCAGCTTAGTGCCAAACTTTGGTTTCATGCTGCCTTTAAGCCCAGTGGGAAACAAAGCACACGTGTGTATCATTTCACCAAAGCACTGAAAGATGTTACCTCGTTAAAACAAAACATTCTGTCGCACCATCACATCATCGTCAGGCTATAGTGGTGATGGAGGTGCTGTACCACAATCCCCCAGCAGAGGGTGGTCACACACAGACCCAGAGCCCCTCTGAGCTCAGGAGACAAAGAGCCCGATAAGTCAGCAGCATGAGGTGACTTGTTCACTCACAGATATCAACAATCTGCAGAGCAGCGTGTGACCGCAGCCATCACAATGTATAGATGTGGGCCAGCAGCTTCGAGGGTGCCGAGGGCTGCTTCGCCTGCTGCTCGTCTCATCCACAGCCAAACAGCCAGCGCCACCTTTGATGTTTGCTTTCTCTTACCAGAAGCGCTTTCTTTTCCACTGGTGGACGACTGCTTTGGATCAAAGTACAGATATTTGTACGAGGCTGTCAAAAGCCCGTTTACATAATTCGTTTGCTTTGGAGACTGAAAATGATTTTCACAGTTCTCTGTAGCAGCTTTGTGAAAGTTTAGCAAAATAAAAATACTCACACAGCTCAAACCAATGCAGACAAGCCCAAACGTACAACCTACAGTCGGGGTTTCGAGTGGAGACCCCACCCCAGACTTCACTGACACGCAGCCTGTACAAAACAGCTGGGGGCACCCAACACCCGCCGTGCAACTCGAAGGCAGACACGTGTCTGTCTGAATGCCACGAAGCGGCGAGCAGACGTAAACCTCACGCCTTTATTTTGAAGGAGGACGAGACAATAAGATGTCGGGTTCACAGGTGAGTCTGGCAGCAGGACGCCTGCTACGCCTTCTTCAAAAGCAGTGGTGCTGAAGCTCGGGTGGGACGGGGGTCTGTCACGTTACAGTGGGATCCCCACTCATCTCCCTCTTCCCTCCATCTGTCACGCCCCAATCCTCACCCCCCACCTCTACACCCAATCTTTTGTCTGTTTTGGGGGTTTGGTAACTCACTTTGGTGATTTTTGGGGGGTATTTTTGGAGGAGGCGGGGGGCTAAACATATCTGCGAGGACGTAAGCGTGTTGGATGCTTTGAGAGCGTTTCTGGAATTCCCTCAAAGGCACATTTCAAAATGGCAGCCATTGCATGAACTCAGGGGGGAGTCTGGATGTGGACATCGAAGATTTAAAGACTGGCAACCTTCAGCTCTGAGGTCTGGACGACATCTGGGTAGAATATTTGGACATCTCATGCTGATAGAGGTAAAAGCCCACAGTGGCGGCACTGGGAGGCCGTCCTCTACAGTGGCTAACAATAGGTCCCAACAGTTTCGCCTCTTTAGCCCTTCCCCTCCCGTATCCCTCATCCCTGCTTTGTCCACACCGAGCTCATCCCTTATTTCTCTCACCCCCCCATACTCTCCCACAGCCACCCCCTCTATCTCTTAACCCCCCCAACCTCCCCCCACCCCCTTCTGTCCAGCCCTCCTCTTCTTGCTCCAGAACTGTCAGATGTCATTAGCTGCTTTCACGCTCATGGCCTGTAGGAATAACAGCCGTGAACCTCGCCGAACAGCGCCATTCTCCTGCTCCAGTTAGTTCTCCACTCAGCACACAGGATGTTGCACAAATACCAATGTTATTCACGTCGTGGCCCCTTCACTTACACAACATGCCCCAGCAAAAGGGCAGTTAGGCGGACGCAAATCTCAGCGGAGAAGGTCACGGCGCCGAGTGAAGATGCGCGCGTGTTGTATAACACGGTCACGCTCGCTCGCAATTATCAGCTCGTCCCACAGACTCACGGATCAACCCACGGCTTTGCTAAGATCTGCCTCACGTGGATCAAAAAACAGATCCACTTCTTATCTTCTTATGGAGCCACGGGCTTCAACGTTTTTTTAAATATATCATGCTCAGCTTATTCCCCATAAAGTTTCAGCTGCGGGGCAAGTTGTGCTTAGCATTAAAAGCCCACTGTGACCAATGAGCTGGAAAATGTGCAGAAGTTTTTATTGTGCATAGAAGCATTCTGCCATGGCATACATACATGTAACAGACGCTCCATGCAGACGGCTGATTTGCACGCTGAAGCGTCAGCAGACTTTCTTCAGGTTTGACGGTGCACACGTCCACTGATGGTCAGTAGAAACCGCAGAGGGGAAGAGCCAAACCAGACTAGCATCCCTCGGGCAGAACAAACCCAAACACCTGAAACTAATGTAACCCAACAGGGGTGGAGATTTTGTTTGTCACGGTAAGAATGTGCAAATTTTATCTACTCTGTAAAAACTGATTGATACGCTGGAACGTTACACACGAGTGCAAAGGAATGTTTGCATGTTTAAGGCTACAGGAAAACATTCCTCGGGGGAGGGGCTGATCTGAAGCCTGGGCCGTGCAATTATCAGTTTGGCGAGTGAGCGCAGATAGATTAATACAAACACGAGGAGAGCGCAATTTCTCATCACTCCGTACCCGACAAGCCCAGCGTGGAAGGAAGGCTTAGAGGCTAATAATCAAAGCAGATTAGCCCATGCTCTGATAGATGCTACGCAAGCCTGCTAATCATCCGAGTGATAACCATGAATCATCCAATCACAGTCAGAAATAAGCAGTGTGTTTCAAATTAGGATTTTGATTGAATGATCGCTGTATCAGCAGCCATCAGAGTGGCTCTCTTTGACTTCCATTTGCCTTCTCCAGCCCACGTCGCAGTAATTCCTCAGAGTTAATACAGTATGTGTAAGTCGGTGCATATTAAGCGAGGCAGAGGAGGGTGGGCGGAAACACTGGAGCTACAGAGAACCGCTGTGACTGTGATCTCCGGCCTACCCGCCCTGTGATTTAGCCTCAAAATGACAGACTCGCCCCTCGTTGGGCTACTAGCGCAGAGCTAATGACATGCTGCATGCGCTAACATGACTATTAGCCCACTCTGAGCAGCAGGAACTGACAGGAGCACAATTCTGTCATTACTCCCCAAGGAGATCTCTAATCAGAAAGGCAGAGACACCAGGAGACGCCGGTCTCGCTGGATTCAGCGTGGAGACAAAGAGGCAACGGGCTGGCTGCGCCTAACCTCGGCCTTTAGGAGCCCTGCATGCAGCTCCCAGGGGACGTGATGGGAACTTGTACCGGCAGTAAACATTGTTGTTCGTGTGCTTTTTTTGGCAGACATGCTTTCTAAGAAATGGATAATGTAATTGAAAGGCTGGATTTGAGCTAGAACCATGATCTAATCTGAGAAACCTAACCAAAGCTAACCTGCAACTACAAACCAGTGGATGTTTCCTAAACAGCAGCAGTGTGGACACAGCGTGCTGGAAGTAGGTGCTGTTACTAGCAAACTACACACAAGTATAGCAGTGACCAACTCTAAAGTCCTTTAGACACTGGACACATGTCATCATCAGCATGCTTCTTAGTTCAGGGATATAATCAGCTGTTCATGAGCACATGGACGGCTGATCAGTACCAAGACTGTGCTCTTACATATGGAAAGCTGAACTCATCTACCCAACTAACCGAATATACAGCTGCTTTGTGCTAATGCTGCTCCTCCAGATGCCAAAGTTAGCTCCACTTTGCTGCCTACTTGCACAGAAGAGGTCTGAAGTGACGCTTTTAATATTTAAATAGCTGTACCTGCAGCTCTGACACACCACACATTACATAATGTGCATAACCTTCTGTGGATTTACGATCACAGACGTCCCATGTTGTACGTGTCACCACTGAGTGCTGATGAATGTGAATCCTCTCGTGAGGTCTGAGTTAGTTAAATGAAGTAATGGCCAAACCCACAGCATATGTGACCCACAGAGGATAGTAACCACTCAGGTAACTGAGCTTTGAGCAGGTCTATTTCCTGGTACTTTACACTATAGCTGTCAATAAACATCTGCATTTCACATAAAACTGTACTTCACATTAGGGCTGGGCGATATAACGAGTTTTTTTAAAAATATCGATATATTTTTATACCAGATATAAGATGTGACAATATCCTTTATATCGATATATACGTTATAATTATAGTTGTGGAGCCGCAGGTTTGCCTCTCTTTCGTCCACTTTTGTCTCTACGCAACGTTACTCCGCCTCGCCTTAACTGAAGACAACTCCCCCTCCTCCCCCATAGCTTCACCTGCAGGCAGCGACAAGATGAACATGGCAAATCTCCGTTAACGAGTTACTGCGCATCGCTCCGTGCATGGGGCTAGACGGCGTCAACGTGCTAACAAGCTAACCACGCTAACGCCATGCAGCCCACAGGGGCTGCACAGCCTAAAATCCTTTCATTTTCTCAAAAGTTGACAGCGCGCCTTATGTATGAATTCTGGTTGTGCTTGATGACCGCGAACCGATTTTATGTGGAACACGGCGCTCAGCAATCTGTCAAAAAATGTTTTAGTACAACTTTGGTAAGCTACGGAGCCGCACCGCTTGATGGACTGTCGGCGGATTACGGCTACCGAGGAGCCTCGCGGAGTGATACGCACTGTGCTTCAGCATAATATTACCGTATTGTGTGTGTATAAGGACCATAAATGGCACCTGAAGCGGATTTCAAACTCCAGGCTGTCGGTCGCGCAGTAGAAGTTGGGAACAGAGCAGCTGTGAAATCTTTGTTATTACGCTCAGCGTCTGTTAGTTTACATTTTGACTGCACAATTGTGAGCTTTTTGTTATGGACAAAAACAACAGTTTTCTTTTATTTATGGAGCATGATTATTTAATAAGTGCTCATAATTTATTTTTGAGTAGTTTTTTTCATGTACATCTACGCTGTATGTTAATAAAAGTGCCTGTGTGACATCTGGGACACAGGGTGACTAAGAACTCTTTTTGTTCTTACTTTATGGCTTTAAAAAAATATCGAGATATATATCTTATATCGCCATCCAGCTAAAAAATATCGAGATATGAATTTTGGGTCATATCGCCCAGCCCTACTTCACATTATTACTACAATTGAATTTTGCTTTTTTATTTTATGTATTTTTAGACAGCTTAATGGGAGTATGTATATGTATTTTACATTATGTGAGTTTTTATTGTCTTTGATTCATTTTCTATATTTATTTCTTTTTTATTTGTTTATTTTCTATGTACTGTATTTTCCGCGCTATAAGGTGAACTTGAAAGCCTTTAATTCTCTCACAAATCGACAGTGTACCTTATACATATAATCCGGTGCTCCGTATGTATGAATTCTGGTTGTGCTCACTGAGCTGAGTTTATGTGCTACGCGGCGCTCAGAAATCTGTCAAAAACTATTTTGGTACGACTTTGCTAAGCTACGAAGCCGCACCGCATGCTGGATAGTCGGAGCATTACGGCTGCTGTAGTCAGGAGTCTGGGTCCTAAACTCCGTCTGCTTCAGGTCCTAAAGTCAAACGAACGCTTTAATCCAGGGTGCCTTATGTATGAACAGACCCGTTCATCGACAGCACGCCTTATGGTCCAGAAAATACGGTACGTCCTCTTACGTCATCTCCAGCCTCCTCTTGTACCACACCAATCCTTGAGCATGGACCTCCTCCCGGGCAGCTCCGTGTCTTTGTTAGGACCATCTATCACAGCAGGTTTCTCCTTCACTCTTGCTGCCATCCTTCTGTCACAATTCACCCCTGACACTGGTCTCCGCCCCCCACCCCGCCTGTGCTGGCCTTTGCTTTGGGTCAGTTTGGACCTGATTGGTACAGTTGTGGCACCAATCAGCTCCATTCCGTTTATCTCTTCATAAACTGCTTAGTAGAAGCAGAAGAGTAGACGTTACAATTAGGCGATGAAAATGTGAAACAGGCCATCACGTTATCATTATTTAACATTTAAACAAAAACGAATCCTATTTTTATACAAAGCGCTATGCTAGTTTGCTTGCAGTTCAAATTCTTCATCTGCAGTTTTCCTTTATTCCCAAATCACTCCTTGTCATCCTCCTTTCGGAGCATTGCTGCTAGCTCTTCTATAACGTTAAACTCTTCGATATCTGACATGCAGAGGTGACCTGGGCTGCGTCACCAGCATCTCAGCTCTCGTCCACAGTCAAGGAGAACAAGTCAAATTTGTCCACATTGTTTTTCGACTAAGCTCCACATTTCCCACAGTCCCGTCTACGTCTTATTACACTTTGCATGGCATATTCTCAAATGTTTATTTTGCACAGGCTATATAAGCGTGGCCGACTCTTTGATTAACACCCATTTACAAAATGTTTTATTGTTTTTGTGGCTGCTCCATTCTTGGATGTAACGCTCGGTCAAAAGCTCAGACGTCTCTTCCTGTTCTGCATCAGCCAGCATTTCTGTGCATGTCTCATAGTCACATAATGACCATTCAAATTGTCATTTTTAAACATGGCTGCTCTCCCATAACTGAGCACATTTACCTCTGATTTAAATAAACACATATTTAGAAATCCATGTGTTGTTAAAAACTCTACATTCTGCATCAGTCTCTCTTTTTGTAGTCCAACGTGACGTCGTTCAAAAACAGCAAACTCACATCTCTCATTAAGGAAATGTTCACTTCAAAATTAAATGTGATCTTTTCTCAAATAAATAACCAAAGAGAGAAAGTGACAGAGCTCTGCACTGATCAGTGTTGGACATCTCAGCAAAGTGAGCCCCCATCAAGCATGGACCAGGTACCTGAGTCTGAGCTGAGTTAATGTCCAATAATACTAACAGAAGAGTGTGAGCCGGTGAATGTGTCACCGGGCAGACGTGATGCCAAAGGCTAGAAAAGTGTAACTGGACGACTTTATTGAAAATTATTATTTAAGGCAGCTACACGGTCCAACACGATGTGTGCTGTATAAGGTGAATTAATGCCACGTATCAATACTAGTACCAGCATTAATGCTGGCTGTCGTAATAACACTGGCAGTAGGAGTGGAAAAACCAACCACAGTATTTCAGTCGTTTGATATTTGACGTGTTATCTTTACAGTAACTTTCAGTACAGCGTATCTGAATTCTCCCAAAATGTTCCACTTACCCAGGTTATTTTCCCCGACTGCATCTGTGGACACAGAAAACAAAACTCTTATCAATATGCATGATCAACAGATATAGACCGTCAGTGCATATTTAGGCAGTGAGACTGTCGGCTTTTTCAGCAGTAATGTTATGTCTAAGCAGGGACGCAGGCTGACGTGCTGAGACCTGCACAGGAGGAAGGAGCAGGTATGAATATTGAACCCAGTTCAGCAGTTCGCTGCTGTGCAGTTAAGTCACACATGTGCTTCAGTACAGAGACGGAAATAATGATTTAAAGTTTGCCCAGAAGTTTTTTTAAATTCTGGATCTTTGATCGATATTGTCTCTTTCCATTAAAATGAAACTACTACAACAAAACAGACTCTTCATTTCTCTGCGAGCAAATGAAACACAATCAGTTAAACGCTGTAATACCACGTTTAAGATCCCCTTAAACTATTATTCACATTCTTCAATAATCAACTGATGTGCAGCCCTGGCTCTGATACTGCTCAGTGTTCATTTCAACCTTTAAATACAATTTTATAATTTACAGCAACAGTCACCTAGGGCTGTGCGATATGACCAAAATCTCATATCCTGATATAAGAGATCTATCGTCCGATAATGATATAAATCACAAGAATGTAACATTTTCTGTAAATTCTGTGAATCTCGGGCAGCTCGACTGAAGTGTTTCCAGCTGGGCGTCGTGTACCTGGAGTCGAGGGTTTTAACACAGCGGTCTCCAACCTTTTTTGTGCCACGGACCGGTTTATGCCCGACAATATTTTCACGGACCGGCCTTTAAGGTGTTGCGGATAAATACAACAAAATAAAACCAGTACCGAAAAAAAGAAGATTTATTCATAACACACGTGAAAAGACCCAGGAAAACCGAGTAAACGATAAAAACAAAACAAAATAACGCTGAAAACCAGACATTTCACACCTGAGCCTCAACTCTCGCAGCCCGGTACTGGTCCGAGGCCCGGGGGTTGGGGACCGCTGTTTTAACGATGCATGAAACGATACATTTTTAGACATAAGTTGTAACGGCGCCGTTTTCTTTGTGAGCATTTCTTACACGGCGTGCTGCGGGGAAAAGCCTGTTCTAACGTTTGAGTCTAAGATTTCTTTTTTAGCACCTGGCGGCTCTTTTTTAATTCTCACCCGTAAACACTCTGCCTCTTTCACGTGATTCAGTTTATTTTGAAAAGTCTCAACAGGATCTTGAACTTTATTGTGAAAGGTTAATGTGGAAACTAAACCAGCGGAGAAGCGATGGTTTTGCCGTTGTTGTTACTAACGACAACGCATAAAAACAGGCGCGTCTCTGTCCGTAGTGTGGTTATATTAAATATAAGACAAAGAGAGAACTTTAAGAAATTAAAGTCACTACAGCGACATCAGAACGATGAACAAATATCGCCGTAAACAGTTTATTTTGCGACACCACAAAACAAACGATAGCGTAAAATGAAACGATAGACGTTTTTATATCGTCACCCGATATATATCCTTATATCGAACAGCCCTACAGTCACCTCACCCGCAACAGAGCAAAGACCCAACAATCAGACGCTCCTTAATGAGGAGCACTCGGGCACTGTGGGGAGGAAGAACTCTGTTTTAACAGGAAGAGCTCTCCTCAGCAGAGAGGGGCAACCATCCGGTTAGGTGGAGACCAAAAATATACAGTATATCGTGAGTTCACCACTGCATGCAGCGCAGTCTCTGATGTCGCTCCACCAGAAATTAACTGCAAAATGACGGCAGTTTTGCTGATGAGCTCATTATACACGCTACCTAGAACTTTCTAAACAGGAAGTATTGTGGGTGCTAAACAGCTGCAGGAGTTTTGAGTGATTCGTTTGTTTAGTGAAAGTAAACGACAACAGCATCGGGCTCACAGATGTGACGGCTGGCTCAGGTTAGCTTCAGTTTCGTGGTCGTCCACGTTTATATGCCGGCAGCAACCTCCTGGGCTAAAACTGTTGTGGCTTCTATGAACGTCCCAACGATCCAACATAGGAAAATATAGCAACAATGTGTGTGTGAATCTGTGACACTGGTTAATAGATGTCTTCCAAACTGCACACAACCGCCTTGGTTGACTTATCCGATTTATCTAAAGGCTACACAACCCCTGTCCTCTTCATCAGCAGCTTAACAAAATTCTCCTGACATCTTCACACCAACTGCCAAAAGCAAGGCAGCCTTACGAGGCACAAACAGTGACATCACCCGAACAACAGCTAAACAAAATAGGCCACAGCTGTTTGCTTCTTTAGGCCACAAATTAGACTCAATATGTCACATGGCATCACATCACAGGCAGGACTGAGGAAATAAGCATGGAGTTGTATCCACCGGACCGACCCGCTGCCATTTCTTTCCGTTTGCTTTTCCACAAATGCACATTCAGAGCTCGTGCTAATTTGCACTAAATGAAGAATGAGCAAAGAAGGGGGTATTGGCGGGCGCTGGATGAATTATGGAGGGATTTAAATAATAAATGACGAGAGAGTCTTAAAAGAGGGGAGGGGGGCACTCAGGAAGATAGCGGGACACTTTGTAGAAGCCATACTCTCCAAAGAGATCTGGGGCGTATGAATAATACCTTACTGGGTCCATTATCGCGTATCAAAGCATCAAATGAATTATTCTGTGCATGCGGGCCCTCGGATGTGCATACAGCACTGCGATAGTTCCACTTCAACAAGAAAACAGAAGGAACGGGCCATTTTTCCATACGCACACATATGGGAGCAGCGATGGAGACACCTGGGACAAATCAGTTAGCTGTCAGTGTGGAGACATTAAAACAGAAAACAGTTCATAAAGCCTTTAATGATGCAGACACCGTATTTACACCACATGGTTGAGGAAACTCTATACATCATCCTCATATTCATCCGCTTAGAAAGAAAAACATCCAGCAGGGAACAGACGAGTCCCTCCAGAGACGAGAAACGGGAAAAAGGAGAAGGGTGGGGGATCGCGAGTGTTGTTTCTCAGACCTCTACTTAGTCTAAAAATACCGAAGCTGAGCTCGGTGGGAAGGTTTCCCCAAAAACCACCTCAATATTTTAGCACAAGTATGTGGGGGAGTACTCTTTTCTGAGGCTTCGGTTGAGGCCACACCAACATACGTAGTCTTCATAGTATCGGGTTACTTTGATCAAGTCAATTTGAACTTTCAATGAAGAGACACAGTGTGTCACACATGTGCAGCTCACAGCCAGAGTAGGGGGAGGACCCTAGACTGTTGCTGCAGCACACATTATACATACACACAGTATGTGAAGAAACAGCACAAACATGGATTTTGATGTGCAAAAAATAGATTTTTTAAAGCAAATGTTAAACAATCTTTGCAACTTAGTGACAGAGGATCTTCACACAGAACTGAAACCCCACACTGTGACAGGGCTGCAGACACTCCCTGCTGCACCTCTCTCCTGACCTCCTCCACAGATACGACAATTTAAATAAAAGATTTCAACACTGGCTTTCATTAGGAATGGGAATTAAGTGGGAGTCCAATTCCCTACAATTGTTAGTCAACCTGTCTATTGAGCCTGCTTATCAGTTCTTGCAGCTGCGCTACAATCAGCTGATTTCAGTTAGGGCTGGGCCATATTATACCGTTCACGGTAATACCGGTATAATGTTAGGCAA
>NW_024582632.1:627815-635629 GCF_018398535.1 Haplochromis burtoni
CTCTTTGTATCACTGAAAACAATCTCGGACACCTGTAGCATTAGTTTGCCAGGTGAGCCCAATTAAAGGACAAACTACTAAAGAAGGATGTTCCACATTATTAAGCAGGTCACAGTTTTCAAGCAATATAGGAATGAAAAATGATCTCTGCTGCTGAAAAGCATGAAATAGTTGAATGCCTTGGACACGTAATGAAAACCTCAGATATTTCACGAAAACTTAAGCGTGATCCCCATAATGTAAGAGATTTGTGGCTGAGTCAGAGCACACACGGGTTGTGCAGGTAAAGGCACAATGATGAAGGTTTCAGACAAATACATCCGATTAAGAGAGCAGCTGCTAAAAGGCCATCACAAAGCAGCAAACACATATTTGAAGCTGCTGCAAACATCAAGCTGTAGGATCCTCCAGAGACCTGCAGTTGTGCATAAACCACCTCTAACCAATGCTCACAAGCAGAAACGGCTGCAGTGGGCCCAGAACTACAAGAAGACTCATTTTCAAACGGTGTTGTTCACTGATGAGTGCAGCGCAGCCCTGGATGGTCCAGATGGATGCAGTGGTGGACGGTTGGTGGACGGCCACCATGTCCCAACAAGGCTGCAACATCAGCAGTGAGGTGGTGGAGTCATGTTTGAGCCAGAATCACGGGGAGAGAGCTCGTTGGCCTCTTTAGGGTCCCTGAAGGTGTAAAAATGACCTCTGCAAGGTATGTGGAGTTTCTGACTGACCACTTTCTTCCATGGTAGAAAGAGAAGAACTGTGCCTTCTGCAACACAACAATCTTCATGCAAGACAATGCACCGTCTCATGCTACAAGGAACACCTCTGCATCATTGGCTGCTATCGGCATAAAAGGAGAGGAACTCATGGTGTGGTCCCCATTCTTCCCTGACCTCAATCCTATTGGGAACCTTTGGAGCATCCTCAAGCAAACAAATAAGAGGGTGGGAGGCCGTTCACATCCAAACAGCAGCTCCGGGAGGCTATTCTGACATCCTGCAAAGACATTCAAGCAGAAACTTTCCAAAAACTCACAAGTTCCATGGATGCAAGAATTGTAAAAGGGGTCCTGTGTTAATATGCAAGTTGACCTGTTTAGATGTTTTTGATTTCAGTGAATATGTTCCCCTAATGCTGCAAATTTAACAAATGACCATTTTCAATTCTCTACAACCTATAAAACGTTTTGAAACTGTGTGTGTAATAATTTGGAACAGAGCGTTTTAAGTTTTTCATTTTTGACAAACATACTGTTTTCATTGGCAGCTTTGATGAGTAACATATGAATTATACTCTAATGGCTGATGACTGCAAAACTATGCCGACTGTCATTTGAATCGACTATTTAGGAAAATCTGAGAAAAATATCATTTGCATAATAATTTGGAACGCGGTGTAAAGCATGCACGTGCACGTTACTTTTATTTTTGTTACATAAAAAACAGAATCCAAGCATCCGAGACAATAAACTGCAATATGTTGCTAACACAACTTTGGCTCTTTGCAAGCACCTGCACAGAGAGCATGCTAACGCTAAGCTAAACAAGAACCCAGAGTGAACCCGGACCTCAGCCAGGCAGCCAGATCCTGAACTTCAACAGGTATGAAAACATCATGTGTTTCTACCTGTTCATGATTCTAAAGTAGAATCATGGAGTGATTGTAGCTCAGAGGCAGAGCAGGTCAGCTACTAAGTGGAAGGTTGGTGGGTCGATCGCAGGCTGCTCCAGTCTGCATGCCAAATATCCTTGGGCAAGGCACTAACCCATGTGTATGAATGTTAGATAGTTAAGCACTTAACAGCTCAGAAAAAGTGCTTGTGTGACTGTATAAAGTTGTCTAAAGCTTTGAGCGCTCAGAGTAGAACAGCGCTGTGGGGGTCGTTGTAAAGTCTGTGCTGGTTTTCAAGCTGTCGGCTTTATGTTCTATGAAGAGAAACATGACAGTAAAATAACGAGTGATATAATCAATTACTTTCTCTTGGAAGTAATTAAGTAGCATACTGCATTACTTTTAGGGAAAGTGTTCTGTGTAACATGTGTAATTCTGACTTCTTTGAGTAATGACCTCAACATGAACAAAGCTTTGGCCATACAGCAGGCAATGAATTGACATGATACTTGGTGATGCTCATAGAAGAGCCAATGAGAATCGATAAGGAACCTAACTGATAAGGAAGTGATATCGATAATGGAATTGCTAAATTCTTATGAATTCTCAATCCTAGTTTTCATCCACCACTGATTTTTAAACGTTGTTATTTGAGTGTGTGTGAAGTCCTCTGACATCACACGTGACGCTGAATTGTTCACGTCAGACTTGAAGATGGTGAGTATCGTGCTCTTCTACTCTACCTGAGCCCTCAAAGCACTTTTTGAATGCTTCATGGGAAGCATCCAGCAGGCTAGGCATTAGAGGTGGGAATCACCATACATCCCACGATACGATATTATTGCAATTTTTTTTAAATATTTTGCGATATTCAGATTCTGTACATAAAGGTAAACTTCATCAATATTCATTTTATCTAATATCAAAGTCTCGCACTCAGTCTTTCTCTCATTTCAGTTTTATTGTTGACAAACTGAACGGTTTGTATTACAGTCTAGTCCAACTTAACTGAATGCAACCATCTGGTGCAATTACAGCTATTCTGAACTATGCAATATGAAAACTATGCAGCCCCTTCAGCAACTGAAGAACTTGAAAGTAAATTAAAACAAAATATAATTTTACATTAAATAAAAAAGTTTTAAACTTAATTAAAATAAAACATGTCTTAAATTAAAATCAGTAAACTGTCATGTTGCTGCCATAAAACAAGTTAAACACATTTGGACAGTGTCAGGATTCTTGCTCAGAAAAAGGATCAACATGCTCTGAAGTCAGAGCACAAAAACCTTTTTTGTAACAAAATATCGATTTCTGCTGTTCCTGTATCGATACATTATTAGCAAACAAAATATCACGATGCTACACAGTATCGATTTTTCCCCCCACCCCTACTAGGCGTCCAGCAGCGTAACTAAGGAAGGACGATGAGCCACCTGATCCATTATATGCTTTATCATAAAGGAAAGTAGTCTAACGAGTCCAAACTGGGAGCTGGTTGCACAGCAGATGCAGTTGTTGTACTTGACTTGGCTAAATGTTGTAAAGGGGTTTTTCTTAGTTTTTCCTGTGGTCTTCCAGAGCTTTCAGTGCTGCACAGTTATCCACTCCAAACCTCTTTTTAAAGAAGGTAGCAGATTTTGGATTTGTCTCCGCCTCTCTGAGGTTGATTTGGGTTTTAAGCTAAATAACAGCCTCCTTCAGTTGCCCCAACATCTCTTTGGACATCATATTGTCAGTGATGTCAGTGGCAACATAATGAACGTGAGTTGGATCATGGCATCAGCTCCAGATGTGTCATCTGCCCAAAGTGTCCTGGAATAATCAGGAGACAGGCCTCACTTGGCCACGTTGTCTAATTTTTGAGCCTCACGAAAACAGCTGTAATTCCTAAAATGTTGATGCTAAACTTTTGTTTTAAAACTTCTTTTGTTTTAAAACTTCTTTTGTTTTAAAATTCTTTGTTTTAAAACCTGCTGGGGTTGTACACAGAGGAACATTTTTTTAAATCTATATTTTTGCCCAACAAATCTTAGACTTAACTGTAAAAACTTGATCCTTCAGTTCCTGTGAGATTTCAGTTTGGATCACATATTTCAATCATACAAAAGATTTGTTTCCAGGGGAATCAGAAGTTATCCATCGTTCACAGCCACTAATAAGCTAAAGGATCACCACCAGCAAGCGCTAAAAGCTGAAAGAATGAACAATAAAAGGATTTAATCAATTATTATTCTGCACTTTGCAAACTCAGAACGCCACAATTTTGATGTCAAAGACAAAGTAGACCAACTGTGCTGGAAGTATGTACACGTGCATGTTCAGACACCTCCTGCAGCTCTGTGCTGTTTGTGTTTGGTCTGAGGCTGCAACAGTATCTGAGGCCCGGGCTGATATCACTCCTAAGGCAGGTTCCTTCAGGCAGCGTTTCACTCTGCAGCCCCTGAGGAGCAAAGCAGTGCGTCTGGGAGGAAGGAACTTATTTTGGTGACACTGGGCATGTCCTGACACCAAACTCCCGGACGCCGCAGTGCTCAAAGTGAAGGTCAAAGAGTTGAGGTCATACCAAGGCAGCCTGATCAAAGTCCAGTAGGATCTCTGGAAACATAAGCCCTCAGTCAGTCCTTTGTAAACAAATAAATAAATAAACAGAGTTGATTGAGAGGAAAATATCCCCTATTCACAAGCCAATACCCACTCATTTATATACACTATAATCCACAGTCCACACACTCTGACACATTCATCCAGGCCATCGAGGCACCTTGTTATTTTAGTATCTGAGACAGTTATGAATGACAGAGCCCAAATGAGGCGAGATTTTTTTCCATTTAGCAGGAGTTTGGGAGTGTTTCATCTTATTGCTCAAATGACAGCTTTTAATGGCGCAGCATTCATAACCCGTGCCTCTTATCATGGCTGCCTCCAACACTTGATGGAATTTGCCATCACACAATGGTTGGAAAATACACTTCAAAGGCAAGACGCATCTAATCTCCTCCACTCTGCACATTGCAAATTTGCTGTGATAATAAGATCCTGCTTTCCCAAGCATTCTTAGGGATCTGAACCAAGCATGAGAATTTCATCCCCCCCCCTCCCTCTGTTTCTTTCTATCTTGCTCACTCCCTATGTGGCAGCGTACGGAGGGGGCTGAGGAAGTTGTGCTGCAGTTTGAGAGAATCTCCATAATAGCAACACTGCATATCTGTGGAAGCCATCCCATCCTTATGTAAAAGCCCTATTTTACAGTTTTATTCTGCACACACACACACACACACACACACACACACGAGTGAGACATGACTGACAGCGCAGCACACTGACCTAGTTTCCATGTGGCCCAGAAAGATCAAGCATGACTCCCTTGAAACTGCTATGGGCACAAAAAACCTGGTTCAGTGCATTCAGCCAGGCCAGTGCACATTGGTGAGAGACCAACCTACCAATCGCACTGCAGCAGGGAACAGCAGCTGCTTTAACTACAGCTTGCAATGCAGACGTGTGCCTGTGATCCCGCATCGCCCCAAATCCTCACCAAAGTCACAAGACAAGAGGAAGCACAAAAAGGAAAGGAAAAGGCATCGAGGAAGCCCTGCAGGTGAAGCTGCGTGTTCTGTTTAGTCTGGCTGAGGACGGGCTTGTCATCGCACAGGCACAGCTGGAGGACGTGCTGCAACGACGCCCCTCCGACCCCCACTACCCAACTCCCAGCACCCTACATATACCACTCCACCCCCTCTGGGTTATCTGTACACATGGAGAAGGTTAAGGATGGCGATGCTATCATAGAGAGCGTATTAGCACAACAAAGAGGTGTTTCAGAGACAGGCCCGGCAGGGTAATTAACTGATCCCTTAAAAAGATGCCGTGTTCGATACAGAAAAACATGCTAATGTGAAGGCGTAGTGTCGACTGCTAAAGGAGGCGATGCAAACTGAGCCGTTGTCACGTATAAAAAAGGAAAACGTCACTGTGAAATTGCAGTTTTCATACCATTAGCATAACTTTAAAACTTTCAGCAGGATGTTTTTAAGCTAGCTTAGCACAAACACTGGAAACTGAAGCCAAGAAAGAATGAAAAAGATAAGAGACGCTGTCATGACGACACACTTCCACCATTTCAGACTGAAGGTGACGATCAAAGGAGCGGCTGAAATAGCTCGACCGCAAAGCGCCGCACGTCTCTCTGTTGTGTCTCTACTGTGTTAAATGGCATTTACCAAAATGACCAGAGCAACTATTATAATGTATTAAATGATCATTACTATCATATGTTAAATTCTGAAAGATAAGCAGAAGAAAATATTTTTTAAAGCATCCACGTGTCTGTTCTCGTGGTACGCTGTAGCTTCCCGACTCTCTACGTGTGAGTGCAGGACAACAGTTTGAATATCCACACCACTCAAAGCTTTAAAATCACTTTTGAAGAAAGAAACATTTCTATTAAACATCAAGTTTATCACAAATGTAAATATCAGCTATTAATGAAAACAAACACTCATAAAACTTAAAGATTAAAGTATTTTTTGAATACATTTTCAGCGCATGTCTCGACTGTATTCTAGCAGCACACCTAACGTGTTCGTGTTAAAGGCTTATCCAGCCTGTTAGCACAGCTGAAGGATATTCTGGCTCGTACTGATGCTCTGAATAAAAGCTTTCCTCTTAAAGCCATGCACGTGTTTTTGAATTCAAGGCTATTCCAACTCTGAAATTACCAGAAAGTTGTTAATTTCATAGAAAAGAGTGTATTAGTCCTTTCACAAACCTACACTAACTGTCCTCTGCCTCCTACTCAGTGAAGAGGGCAGCACACTTTGGTCTGAATGGAAGAAACTTTGTATCTTAGAGCCATGGACAACACAGAACACGTGAACCAGCCACCATCACTCACTGAAGTCCCGTCATGAAGTCTCAGGATGAGTTTTCACCAGCACTACCTTGATGCTGTGAAACTGCACACTCGAGCACTAACGACTAACAACTTATCAATCACAACAATATCTGTCTATTAGGGCTGCCACAAACCATTATGTGAAAGTCGACTAGTCAGATCATGGACGTAACACGTACAGCTTATTGCACCAGCAGCATCTGCTCTTATATAACTATCATTAGCTTACAGCTTTAAGTGTGTAAGGTCTGTGCTAACTAAAAATAAAGACAAGATGATAGTTTATTAAATTTTAATGATTCGACTATCACAATAATGGTTTGTGGCAGCCCTATTCGAGACGCTTTCATTTTTCCGACGGAGTTGTCTTCAAAAACTTATAGCACAGTGACGCATCCTAACATCTCCAGACAGCATCAAGCCAACAACAAAACAACAAGACACAAGAATGACAACAAAGCTGTGTTTTCTGACTCAAACATAACATGACCCAAGTAAAAACAGAATCTCTGGGGTCTACGTATGGCCGGGTGGATCGGTGGATCGACTCTGTCGTCCTGACGCTTTAATATCACTCGGGTGTGACTGGGAGGCGAGTGAAGCCGGGGAGGTATTTTGTTAAAGCCAAACAAAAGGCTTATGCAGCAGCGTGTTGCCGAGTGTGGAGCTCTGCGTGTTATCCAGGTCAGAGTGATCTAATCATGTGTGAATGAAAGCACTTGGCTGCGCTCCAGGCCGCGCTATGCCGTCATCACTCGGGGAAGGCGAAAACACACGTACACACACGCACACTTGCTTTGCTACGAGAGCGAGGACACATCGACGCAAAAATGCATTTCATAAATATACCTATAGAGTCTGCTAAATGGAAAAAATGAATAAATAACCACGAACAAACACGTCAGCAGGGCCGTTTACCAAAGTAAACAAAAGGAGGGGAACTGAATCCAGCGACAAGGCTGAGGGATGTGGTGTCCTCACTCTAAACATAAACTCAAACATCAACTAAATGAACCAAAAATAAAGTGGAAGAAATAATGCAAACAGATCTACCAGCTAAGATTTAAAAATATAAGAGAAATCAAAATGAGCCACAAACACACAGAGCAGACGCTAAAAGAAGAGTCTGGACAAGTTAATGTGACGGCTGCCTCAGAGATGGTTTCTTTCTTTGGGTGAAATAGTGGCAAACTTGGGCACGGTGGCACGGTGGTTAGCACTGTTGCCGCACAGCAAGAAGGTCCTGAGTTCAATTCCACCATCAGGCCGGGGTCTTTCTGTGTGGAGTTTGCATGTTCTCCCC
>NW_024582632.1:644385-647212 GCF_018398535.1 Haplochromis burtoni
CTCTGGTGCAAATTACTGACCTCTGTCATCATTTTAGGTGGGGGAACTTGCACAATCGGTGGCTGACTAAATACTTTTTTGCCCCACTGTATATACATATATACATAAATAGTAGAACTGGAGTTCATCCACAGGATGACAAGGTTTTACGAGAGATTTTTCCTTCGTTACGTATGATCAAAAATCACACATAGGATACAAACCGACAGTTTCAATATGTCTGCTTGGGGTAAGTCATGGGGTAAGTTTTTCCACTAACAATGACAGATGTTACAAAACACATGCAGTGATGTAAAGCGCTTTGAGTGCTCGGATATAAGAACTCGTCCATTTACATTCAGTGTTCTAAAGAGTTTGAAGTCAAATCTGAAACACTACATAGTTTTACACCTTTGACTTTGTTACCTACATTGCATTTTAAATTCCTACTGTGGAGACTCTGATAAGGATACGTGGAATGGATGGATTCCTGCTGTGCTAGTGTTTAGTCAAAGACCAGTACACGCAGCACTGTAACAGTTTAGGATATTCCTGAAACTGGATGCAGCCACGTGTGTGACGCTCTGATGCTCCAAGCTCGGCGTGCAGGTGAGGGAAGAGGCACAAACAGGTGCAAAGTAATTCAAATGAAGGTCATCTTAATTGGTGCTTGTGAGAAAACAGATATTGTGGCTCTGGGACAACATGACTTTGCTTCCACTCTGATGATCTCAGTTGAACAGTTGGAGCAGAAATAACAGAATAAAGCTTAATCTGTAAATGACCTAATGCTAGAAAATATGCCTCTGCCAAAAGATGTTTGGAAACTGTCATCAAAACTTTCAATGTTCTCAAAGCAGGAATGATAGTAAATCAGTATGAATTCATCAGCCAGTGATTTCTGGAGTATGTGATGACCACAGCTGGTTATGGTGCATTAAAAACTTCTGCAGCTCAGAAAATCCCTGCAGCCATCTGAAGGCAGCAGGACGCATATGTTGATAAGTCTGCAGCCGCCAGTTTGATAAATGCCGCACCAGAGCACAGCGCCATTCCACATGATCGCTCACTACAGCTACCTACACTACAACATAACCACACACATTTGAGACTGGTGGCTTTACAACTCCTAATCTTCCTGTTTATGTGGGAGCCACTGGATTATCGGGCTCATTAATATCATACGTCATGACCTCCTTCTGTTGTTTTTGTCAGGGTTCAAAAATACAGCAGCATTGCATCTGTAAATGAAAGACAGCCAGATAAATATTATTACTTTGATGTGCATTGACCTGGAATAATAATAACAAAAGTGTTGATGCTCATCTTTTTCCTGTATTTGTTTTTGTTCTATTTGAACCCACTTAAAGAAACAAACCCTCTTTAATGTGATGACTTTCAGCTCTTCAGCACAGAACCTCGAGCCGTGTAAAAACCATATCAATAAAACCCAAGTCAATACTGACCGTTTCTGATATTAGACATACCGGTGCAGCCCCAGCATTATCGATCAACGATGTATTCTTAACATTGCGTTGACCAAAGCCAAACGTTAATGTGGCAGCTTTGTTTCCTTCTTTGATCAGTAAAAACAAATAAGTAAAAGCACATTTTCAAATATGGTAAAATGAATGAGATGCATGTTTAGAAAGCTTACTAATGCAAAAGAAAACATGAATTAAACTGAGCGCTATCTAATGTTTGATTAATCATTTCAGACGTGTCTTTTCTGTCCAAAACCACCTTGTTTGAGCGTCCCAGCTGTGGCACTTCCACAGCATTCATCCACAGCTGTTAACACTCCAGTAAAGGCACAAAACTCTCCGGATGCAGGTTTTTTCCCCAAGCAGTGTCACTCAGGCTCCACCCAGAGCAGCAGCCATTCAACAGAGAAAATCTTCTGCTTTCAATGGTTTGAGCTCGGACCAATCGCAGCCATCCTCCGCCTCCCCCCCTCGGCTCCCAGGCCTCCAGCCAATCGCAGCAGCCCTGGCTGCACACATGACTATGTGCTGCTGTCCGTCAACCGCCTCATATATAGTGCATGCAAGAAAATGTGGAGCAGTTCAATAACTTGTGTCGTCGCCAGACTTGTGTGTGCGCGTGTGTGTGTGAAGGAAGTGGGGGGTGCATGCATGTGGGAATGCATGTGCTTGTTTATCTGTGTAAAAGCACGGAAGGAACGGGAGGTAGGGAGGGCGAGAGAGGGGGAGAGATTTGTAAGGCACTTGTATTTGCAAACTACTGGCTGAGTTCCCACTAGAGGCAGAGAGATCACGCTGAAAGACTGCGTGTCAGGAGTGTGTGTGTGTGTGTGGGAGAGACATGCAGACAGTGAGCGAGAGGAACCCGTTCAACTCATTTCAGCAGTGAATTCTCAGCCAGTCTAAATGAGCTTTCTCCTCACATATGGAAGCTTTTTGCTCTCGCGTTTGATTTTTCCCTCCTAACGTCGCCACAGTTTCACGCTGCCGCTGAACTTTTGGTCGCACTTGACGTAAGTATTTGAACTGTTCGTCTGTCTTTTTCAATTCCAGCGTGACGGATTCAAGCATGTTTTCACTCTTTCTGCTGTACTTTCAAATTGGAGCATGAGTCCATTCAAAATCTCACTCAAACTAACAGCTGCTATTTTATTTAAACAACTGTTAAACTAGTAAAAACAAGACAAAGAAATGTTTTCATTTCCAGCTAAAGCAGCACTCTTTACCTGGTGCTTGGTACGGTTCGTCCAAAACTGTGTGAAAGCAGACAGAGGCTGTGTGTGTGTGTGTGTGTGTGTGTGTGTGTGTGTGTGTGTGTTCCATTGTGTCTGCAGAGGGATTGTGTGTGCGGGACAAAGTGTGCA
>NW_024582632.1:647232-673065 GCF_018398535.1 Haplochromis burtoni
ACAGCTGCTATTTTATTTAAACAACTGTTAAACTAGTAAAAACAAGACAAAGAAATGTTTTCATTTCCAGCTAAAGCAGCACTCTTTACCTGGTGTTACATTATTCTACTCTCATTTTGTGTGACCGCAGAGAGAGGCTGTGTGTGTGTGTGTGTGTGTGTGTGTGTGTGTGTGTGTGTGTGTGTTAGGGGGGGCAGAGGGATTGTGTGTGCGGGACAAAGTGTGCAAATTGTGAAGCGTCTGCGTGTCTGGATATTCCTTTTTCTTCACCTCAGCTTGCTCTGTGGGAATACGGGGCTCGTCAGCAGTGTTTGAGTGGGGAGGAACTGAGGCAGACGGCGCACAAAAGCAAGCAGAGGCCGGCCAGACAGGGCAGGTCAGCCATTAGAGGCTGCAGTGGAGGGACGGGTCAGCCAGCTGCTGCTGCTGCTCCGTGAGGGGAAGGGAGGTGACACCCCGGCTTTAGCACGAGGGTTAGAGTGGTCGGGGTTAAGGGGGTGTCCACGCTTTGCTTCATGACCGCCTCTCGGCGTGCTCACCTTGCAATTCTCCCGCTTTGAGAAACCCCCAGAATGCTTTGCTCATTCAGCAGGCAGAGGATGCATCAGTTGAATGAGCTAAAAATAATTTGCCGTGCTGTCACAGTTAAATGTTCTCTTTGTGTAGAAGAAATACTGACGCTGTCCAATTCAAAATGTCAATAAGTTAAGAAAGGCAGCAAAGGAAGAGTAAATGTAGGAGGTGGTTTAATATAGATGCTGACAAAAGAGGAAGGATAAGAGAAACTGCGATTTCACACAGGCTGGTTTTTTCTATTCCCTTTTTCGTTGGTTCCCCCGCCGGCTCGCGTGGGGGTCGCTGGTTTTGGAATGCATTTGGTAACAGGAAATGCAGGCCGTCCCAGTTTTTTTTGTCCCGGTCTGCTTTTGTCCAAAGCTTTTAATCCACTGCAAAAAAAAAAAAAAAAAAAGAAAAAGCTACGTGCGTGAGGGGTAGCAACAACTGACAAAAACATCTCCCTGGATCACAGATGTGCATCATGGCTGCTGCAGGAAAACACATCCACAGCCCTCACACGGGCTTAACACCAGCTCGCACATACAGACGCTAAAATAAAGTCTGGGCTGGTGATGACAAAGAAAAAGCAGCTGTTACAGACGAGTGTAATCGCTTTAGGGCTAAAACCGACGGTGACAACAAAACAGTCGCGGTCTGGAAAAGATTAATTTCAAATACAGAAGTGGACGAGCACAGAGTCGTTCTGTGAAATGCCTCTACATGTAGAGTCTTGTTAGCCAGATACACATCTCAGCCCTCACCACCGGCAGCTGATGTTGTACACTCTGTAGCCTCCAATCAACACGAGCTTCGAGTGGAAACTACACTCTTCGGCCCACATGCAGCTGCTAACACAAGGGTTTTGTCTGCATGCGAGGACTTTGTTGACTGTTACAGGATCGCATGTTACAGAGTCCTGTGCTGACAGACTGATAACGTGAACTCGAGGGATTCTTTGTGTTTTTTAGGATTCTTGGTGCTTCGGGTCCGGTTATCACTTGTTGATTGGCTGATCAGTTCAGGAAGGCAGCAGTTGTGTAAGTGCGACCTGTGCTCTGGATGGACTTTGGTCCCAAGCTTGGAGCTGTGTAAACCCCTCTGTGCCCTCGCAGGCCCGTGTGTGCGATATACATACACACATGTGTGTATGTGTGGCTTTGAATAGAAACCAGACAGCGATGCCTCCTCCACCCCTCCCATCCACCTCCTCCGTCACCACTCCCGCGCGGGACAATGAGGATTTGTTGACGCTCTGCCACAAGCTTGCTGACACAAAGCGTATCGCCTCCCCAGACCCCAGCCCGGAGCGGAGCAGGCTGAAGCGTAGGCAGGCAGGACACCAGCAGGAGGGCCCCGGGATTGGGGGGGACAGTGGGGGCATTTTGCAGAGGTGGGATTAGCAGATGAGAGCTCGGGGTTGGGGGAAGGGGGCCCGAAATGAACAGGAAATTACAGCCTTTGATGAGGCAGAGGCAGATTTGCGCAGGCTGAACTCCTCTGGGCCTTTTCCCTCTGCTTAAAAAAATCCTGCTTGAGCTGAAAATGTCAAAACACTTCAAGCCCCCCCTCAACACATGTGTCATTACCCTGCAGCTAGGATGGAGTTGTTTTCTGTACACAGGTGCTCAGCAAACACTCACAAAAAAGTTTGCTATTTTCCCCTCCCCACACCGCTGCTTCCTACTGACGCCCCCTCCCTGGCCTTTCCTTTCCCTTCCTCTTCCTCCCTTCAGACGCCAACCATGTCATGGGAATCCTGTTAAGCTGTGTGTCCATTCGACCCATTTTCAGCCAATGGAGGAAAACACACAGCTCAGTCCACATCGCACTGCAGAAAAACTGCAGGCCCCGGCATTTGAATCCCGCCTCTCAGATAAATATTTTAAAAGTGGAGATTAAACACATCAAAGGAACAGCAGCAGAGACGGTGGGATAAACGCACGTTCGGTGAGTTCGTGAACATCGTGGAGTCCAAACAGACTCTGTCGCGTACGGCTGCAGAGCCCGAGGCCAAGCGTGCCGCGCTTGCTTGTTTCCTTCCTCCCTGACAATTAATTATCGTGGTACCGCGGCACCCCGCTACATTTAAGTCTTTTAAAAGTCTCAGATGGTCCCTTCGTGTGTGCGTGAGTGTGTTTGCAGCACAAGGGGAGATGGTAATGCGTGCTCACTGAATATCAAGGTCGATTAGGGAGCCTCGTCTGGTCGAGCTGCAGCAGATTAGACAGGCAGAGCAGATACAGGCCGTGGGCTGGTCGTCTGGAGCTCTGACCCACATTGCTCTGATGTGCATGTCACTTCCCATTACGCTGACGGTTGGACGCCGCGTCAGCTGAGCACCGCCGTGATCTGCATACCCTCCCCGCGGGCAAGGCCTCGCTCCCCTCGATGACCTCGTGCTGTCAAATGCCAACGCTGGCCGTGCCGCCGCTCAGCTAGAGGAAGTGTTGGGCGAGTCACGACGAGGCATCGCCGTCCCAGCTCTCCCATCCTGACTGCGTAGGTGGCAGCTCGCACGAATCCCTCCTGACCTTGATGCTGATACACTAACACGCAAACTTCAGGGTGCAGCGGCTTTGTCTCGGGCTTTAGCTTTGAGTGTGCACGATGGAGGTTACTTTTCCAAGCTTCCCGTCCCTCCCCTCTGCAGTGGGGCTCGGCGAGACCTTATTGAGCTTTTTCAGTGCTGACATTTCAATAAGCACCAAAAATACATGTGCCCAGGGAGGCTGTCGGCAGCGCTCCGGTGCACACACACTTGTGTATACAGAGTAAGAGGCCTCGGTGGCGCTTGTGCAGCTGGCTGACAGAGACAGGTCTGTTTGCAGGCTGCCTCAAAGATAATTGGCAGCTACGGAGTGAAAAGCGAGCTCAGCAACAGATAAGGGCCGCGTGGAAAGCTCCATAATCAGCACGGATTAGCAAATGATAAATCATGGGTTCACGCAAGTATGCTGTCACTGCTGGAAGAGCCGGAGAGAAAGAGAGGTAGGAAGGCGAGATATGGAAGGAGTGGGATAGAGAGCGTGCGAGACGGAAAGAGGAGCGTGACTAGCGGGAAGATGTGGATGTTTTTGCTGTAATTCAAAAGGAAAAACACAATAATACCATCGAGCAGGTCAGCAGGAGAGGCAGTCGGGATGGGGGGGATGAAAGGAGAGGAGAAATTAAAAGCTCTGCCAACACTCAGGCTAATACAATCTTCTGCCTGTCAGATTAGCTTCTTTAATCCAGAAAGGTTTAACGCCTCTTAGAAATCTGAAAGGAGACACAAATTCAGCAGAGATTTTCCTCTGCTAGAGAGAGCGAGACACAGGGAGAGGGGGAAGGTGCCAAAGGAGGAGGGTTAAGTCCCCGAGCGACTATCCGAAAAGCAGCGGCCTCGGCAACTCTGCCGTCAAACCGCAGAGGATCAGCCGACTCCGACCTCTGCGGCGTTCCAACTCAGACGTCCCCGAGTTATATCGCAGCGTCCGACGAACGTCGATATCTGCTCGACGCTCGCCCGTCTTTCATAAATACAGTAGGACAAAAAAGATGAGCTTAACTCAGGCTTAGGCGGAGCTGATCGGGTCAACAGAGCACAAAGCGCAGAGCAGCGCATTAAGGGCACAGTGTCCCCACAATCCCCTGCTGGGACGGGGCGCAATGCTTTGTGATGTTCGGGTAACGTGGCTTCATAGAAATAAAATGAAGACAAAATACAGACGGAGCGCGGTGGCTCGGTTTAGCTTAGGAAGAACGGCGCTAAACATGGAGGACGGGGTGGTGCAGGAAAGAGGGACGGCAGAGTAAAGACGCCCTCATCACTGGTGTGACAACGAGGTGTTTCACTGCGTCCCACAGCAGCTCTGCTCACGGGGCGAGCTCCATCCAGCGCCTGGCTGTAAGGCGGCACGGGCGGGAGTAAAGGTTGAGCAGTATCCAGGTCATTCCCCTGCTGCCTCCCACTGATAACACAAATATGAAATCACAATTTTGGCTCGCCTCGCTCTGAGCCGCTGTTTGTGGGTGGGGTGGGTGCAGAAGGTGGTTTAAGACGACGACGACGACAATGACGAAGATGGCGACGGCCTGGTTCACCGCTCGCTGCGATTTACTGCAGCGAATTGGAGTGCAGAGGAAACGCTGATCCTCGAGTTCCCGCCACTGCACTGCGGCGACTCCACATATTAAAAAACATGGATTATGTACCATAAGTGAGCTTTTTGGGTTTCTTTCAGTGTTGTTAGTGAAACATTTCTGACTCAACTAAGGCTCAAAGAGACGCTAATAACGATATACATCATAGCTGAAATGCGGATTGCGGGTCTGAGTTTTGACAATGCAGCGTTCAAAGGGGGGCGCGAGCGCGACCTGGGAATAGAGTCTGTCGAAGATAAAAAGTGGCAGCAGGCAACAGAGAAATGTCACGGTTAAATCCAGCAGACAGCCACAAAGGGCTCTCTCATCCCGCTTTGTTAGAGATCCTCAAAACTGCTGCGAGAAGGAGCCGCAGATACATATTCATCAGCCTCGGTGCTCACGACCGAAATGAGCCGACACAGCTTTGGAGAAGAGAGAGCAGTGTGACATACAGTGCAGTTCTCTCAGGCGTGCTGCAGAAGTGGATAAGTCAGCCGCAGCCAGACTGACGTGACGCGATCAAGTGCATCGACGCCGGGTTCAAAGGTGCAGAGGCAGAGAGAGGGAAAACAGAAGCACGCCAATCAGCAGGGAAAAGGGGAGGATGCAAGCCTGCTGCGACGAGGAACTGACAAGGAGATGGGGGGAGAGGTAAGAAAGAGTCACGGGTTAATGCCGAGGAAGGGACTGGCAGCAGGAATAGGCGCTGAAACCCCTGGAGCCATGACGAGATGATCCATGGCACGTGGAGGCAGGGAGTTTCTGGAAAGGCTTGGCACTCCGCCTGAGGAAGTCCCTGCACTGGAGCGGGCCTGGCATGGACGCTGCAAGTTCAGCAAGTATGCTTTTGAACGACTGTAAACATCTGCTAGATCCTCAGAAATATGCACAGAAAATATTTTGAGAACCTGTACTTGTAGACAAACACTGAACCTTGAAATCGGCCGAGCCCAGAGCTTTGAGACGCAGCACCAACCTTTGTCACAGACGATCACGATGTTTAAATATTATGCAAAATGACGACATCTTTGTGTGCTTTTCTAGAGTCGAGGCTGCAGAGTGTCTCGCCACCTCGACACGTTTGCATTTTTCCAAAACAACATAAAGTTTAGATTAATCAGATTAATGCTTGTAGATGTTGGTATGCTGCAGTGCAGAGACGACTGTGATCTGACCGACTCAACTCAAACTGAACTTCACTGTGACGTCCCAAACATGTTAAACGTAATATTGGAAAACCAAATGCATTAATAAGACGCTGTACACAGATTCTCTGGCATCGTTTGTGCACCTGTGTTTTGAATGCGATGCTGCCAGCAGACAAATTAATACCAAAAATAATGTTTAAAAAGTCATTTGCTCATTTTTCTTACCAATCAAAGCAACTTGAACCGTCAGTTTTCAATATAAGAGCAATCCAGTGACATCATCCCGAATGCTCGGCATGAAGCCAGCATTACAGCTCGTTTTGGAAACGCGTGACAGCTAAATGTGATGCAGAGTGACCCCGCTGCACTGCAGCATCTCATTATAAAACTTCTTAATCGAGCAGATATTAAAACGTCCAATCTGACTTTAAGCCTATTTTGCGACTGACACAGCAATTAAGGCATATTTGTTGGGTTTGATTGAGTTTGCCCACCAAGAGGATCATTCGCAGCCCAAGTGATTTTAGCGATTTAATCTCCTCGTGCTCTTCCATTAGGAGATGTCTCCCAGCGCCGGTGGACTGTATAATGATCATTGTCAAGAGGCTTGATGGAATGGGAAAGTGTGTGAGAGCATATGCTGGCAGGCTCCCAGCCTGAGTAGCCTATTTTTGAACAAGCACTGGAGCTGTGCTGGGAGTGTTGGGTTAACTGTGGCTACAGTTACACTAGGTGCATAACATTTGTACTGTCAGAGGAAACGCGCACATGTTAGGACAGTTTTGGATGGTCAGCGGCAGGAACCGATACTACACGTTTCCTAAATACGTTCGGTTTTATGGGTCCTTGCATTTGTGAAAAGGGCACAAGAAGATTTTATACTGCGAGTTTCCAGGAGTTTGGAATCGTTCAGCCTCTAATCCAGGATCAGTTACCTTAAATCGAACGAATCCCAGTCCAATAACAATCACGGCCTGTTGTTCTACTCTAAGAACAGATTTCCACACAGACCACGTTTTTCAATTTAAGCAAGTGTTTAGGTCATCGGGCTTTTTCAGCAGGGTTAACGGTACCAAAGGGACAGTGCCACAGTCACCCTGGTCACTTTTCCCCAGCTCATCGAGCATTTTGCAGAATTTTGTGCATCTGTGTTGCATTGGCCTCACTTCAGGCAGCACGTACTCCTGGCTGCACAGCAGCCAGCTATGCAGGCAGCGCCACTCAGTACACAGTGTGCTTCTCATTGTCCAACCCCAGGAATGTGCTGACGACGCAGGGTTCACACTGGTTCAGTCACACTGTTGCACTCTTCCCTCTGGCCCCGTCAGCCTCTCATGCTCGCCCTCGGCTATTTTTACACCCTAAACCTTTTTAAAGTTTGTCAGTTATGCAAACTTTTTCAGTTATGATAATACCTACGCCAGTAGGAGTGTTATTCAAAGGAAAAAAGGAAGTGCAACCACACCTAAAACTGTTCAATAAGTCATCGGTTTGAGGTGATGGCGTGGATGCGTAGCCCCTTAACACACAGGAAGTGGGAGTCGAGTGGGGGAAAGCTTTTGTGCATCTCGGGCTCGCAGCCAAAAAGTCCAAATGCCAAGGAGGGGAAGCCATTGAAGCCAGAGCCAAGGGGCCTGAAAAATTATTACTTCCCACCTCTGAGAGCAAACACACTGCAGGAAATTAGGTAGACGAGGGAGAATTTATTCAGTGAAAAGAAACCGTTTCGTCTGCCTGACCACGGCTCATAAATTCACGTGGGAATACCAAGTGACTCACAGGCTACGGTCCAATAAAGACAAGTATTTACCTATTTATCAGAGTGACGCCACGTTGGTCCTTTTATTTAATTCTGACGGACAAATAATCTTCAGAATTCCAGGTTTCTGATGATTTTGGGCGACAACTCTCAATTCCAGTGATGTCTCGTCCACGGTCAGTGAACTGTGTCAAAGTGGCAGAGAGTGAATCGTGCCTCTCTTCCCAAAGTGATCATTCATTATGCAGAAAGCAGGAGAATGTGCACATCCACCATCTCAACACTAATCCTGCACAACTGCAACAAATCTCTGCACAATGAGTTGCATCATATATTCCCGACCTCGCTAACCGGTTTCAGTTCCCCTCCAAATCAAAACCTCAACCTACATAAAGCGGCTCGATTCAACGTGAAAAGAGGATGCAGAACAAATAAAACACGCTGTTCCAAATCTCTTCTTCACTTTTGTGAGGAAGCAGCCAAAACGGGAGAGAAAGACGGAGCGCGAGACAGACACACAGAGAGCATTAATAAAACATGACTGCATGATTTTCCAACCTCAAAGAGGCGAACACAGGAAGGCGCACTCCCAGAGCAGTAGCTGAGGTTCAGCGCAGGGTAAAGGGAACAGTAATTTCTAACTAGCTCAACACTGCAGTGCACTAGTTTCAGCTGTGGGGCACGGCAGCATTCTCTGATCACGCTCATTCGCCTCCTTCCACCAGCCTGACTGACTCTTATCTTTTGTCTTTTCAGTTGCAACTTGTCTGATTTTTTAACCCGGCTTCCTTTTTTGTTCTTTTCTGCTTCAGGCTGAACGTGACAGCAGCGCCGGCTCAGCGCAGACACTCCAGTTTGCTCGGTAGTTTAGTGAAAACGAAGACGATGGCGCTCATCGTGTCTGCGGGGCTATTAAAGGAAACCACAACCTTTGCATCACCGCCTCTCCTCGCTCGCTCCTGCCGGCTTCTCGTCACCGTCACTCGAGATTGCACGCCAACAAGGGTGGTAACGTGCTTTGGCATGGAGGCGCTCCACGCAGGCCAAGACAAACACAGCAGCGCACACTGACAGACACCGAGGCTTGTGAAACAGCACAGCTTGTCGTTTTTGTGGGAAATTACCTTCAAAGTTAATATTTCTCACCTTTATAACCACATAACACAGAAACGACTGGCACACCTGACGTTAGAGCAGTTTTAGGGAAGACGTGTGTCTGTGTGAGACAAATATGGATTTTTCAAAAGCTCTTTACTACCCGACAGGTAATAATTTAACATGTACTGCATGTCTCATTAAAGAGCTGCAATAAGCAGACAGTAACTATCCAGCTGCTCAGAGTTTGAGGTAGTTTAATTCGAGCTCTTCGACAGACACCTTCCCTTAAACTGCTGTATGATCGCAGCAAATAATCTAACGTCAAAATAAAAAAGACATCTGACACTCGTGACCACAAAACGGCAACTTCCCCAAAAAAGCTGTGAAAATATCAGTTTTTTAAAAACGACTCGTATTTAATGATACTTTTGGGATTTTAACCCTTTAAAGAACAGCATGTTTGCACACCCGTACAGCTGCTGATGTTTATTATTAAAACTAAAATAATTTCAATAAGTAGTATAGGATTCCTGAGATCGGTCAGTTGGCAGCAACATTTCATATATTATTACAATATTAACCCTTTAAAGAGGGACTCCAGCTGAGGTGGAGCAAACGCACAGGCTGGTCTTTGCATGGAAGCTTCCGGCGCTGCTGCCAGCTCTGCTGTAACACCGCTGATGAGAGGGGCTCGCAGCAGCACCCTGCAGATTTAAACGGATTCATTTTTTGACCTGTTAACACAAACGCAGTTACTCTGTGTCCACATAACCCACTGAGTGAGTCCCGTGCAGGTTTGTCATGGCCACAGTTTGCTGCAGGATTTCATGCATCAGCAGCAGTGCAGAGCTGTGGCAGGAGGTGTACGTCCCAGGATCAAACCTCTGGCTGCTGGGACATCGCAGGGCGTTGCAGTCTCAGTGCGAGACCAAAACATGGAGATGGAGAAGTCCATCCTGTCACTGAGTCAGGGTTGGACTCTAGCTGGTCTGTTTCTACCTGGCAAATACGAGTTATAGTCATTTAGCACAGACAAAATAGCACGAAGATAAACCACACAATGTCTCCAGGATCATCCGAGGCTGAAACAAATAAATATCAGATAAATGCAGAACTGCCCACTGTAAGAAACTACTACAGTGAGGTCAGGTCTGTCAAAGACCTAAATCGGATTAGATAAGCCGCATATTCTAATTATGTTAGCTATAAGCTTTGTAATAACCAGATACTCCAGCCTTTTTATTTAGCTAGAAATTGTTCACTCATTAGCTAATATTATCTACAGAGCTAGCAGTAGCTACGACCCAACATACACCGTCTGATGAGCTAACGATATCATCCCAGGTAAACAATGTTTCCCCAGAAGATCTGTTATCAATGATTTTACCTACTCAGCTAGCAACCACAGGCTAATGAAGTACAGTACAGTAGCTAACTTCATGGCTATCGTTTCTGCAATGCTAGCATACAGTAACATTTAAAAGAAAGCAATGCTAATAAACTCAATGTTTATTGATAGAGTTAACCAAAGAAACAGCACACGCTAATTTTGCTGACACATTGCAACTAGCTTCTCAAGTATTCTGCTGACTATTAGCAAAACAAACTGAAAGACTGACACTCTGTAACATTAACAGTCAAAAAAGCAACATTGATTCAGATAAATTCAGCTTATTCAGTTGAAGGCGGCGTTAATTCACAACTATTCATGTCTAAAAATGTTATTCATCTCTTCAAGTTCTCGACTGAAAGAGAGAAAATGCTACGGAGGACCAGACAGAAACAGCGAGCGACTGTATTTGATCAGGATGAAAATATGATGACAAAGCTGTGGCTCAATAGATCTGGACAGACAAGTGTTACTCTAATCTATATTTTGAAAATGATCTCTTAAGTTTGTCATTTCCGCGTCTGTGATAATAAAAATGTCATCACGTATCAAGTATTTACTGAATATTAGTATCAAGTTCGAAGTATCGTGACAGTCCTATTTGCAGGTTCGTACAGCTGTACAACTCAACACACATTCAAATGTCGTCACTCTCTGGTGCCCGTGGGGAACATTCAACGCTGTCGGTGAGTTTGAGCTCTGACTGAAAACCATCGACCGTTGACTGTACCTTGAGGGACACCACGGCACAAATGACTCTGGATTTTCTACCATGATGCATTTTAGTTCTGCTCTTATTAACTGCAACATTTAAGAAACAAAACAACAGTCTGCACATCTGCACACGGACTCTGGATCAAGCCGATCACCATCGAGTCTCCTGCACAGACCTCAGAGGAGCTGCACCCCTGGAGGAGCTCACTCTTAAGGCTGCAATAAACATTCATTGCTGTCGGTGGGTTTGCAGCAGAATAACTCACTGATCAATGAATGCAGACTGCGGTTCAAACACCCCGTTACCCAAACACCACGACTGGGTTTAAAGAAGAAGCTTTTTTGTAGAAGGCCTCCAAGAAAAAGACAGAAGAGAAGGTGGGTTCATCAAACGAAGGAACGGATCAGTTAATAAAGCCATGAATGTGACCGGGGCAGGGCTCCTGTGGAGGGGAGCTCATGTTGTGCAATATAATTGTTCATAGAAGTAATTGTGACACACATGAAGTCTGAGATTGCCAAAGCAGCAGCAGATGCTACTTTAAGTCCCAGTAACATGGGAGTAATGGATGTACTGGAATGCACACACAGAAGCCCTGCGTGCATCTGTACATAAGATTTATTTTAAATAGCCATCACTGACCCTGTGAACACCTTTTCAAACATATACCAGTTTATTGTTAACAGCTGGCAGTGTGTAGAGCCACGATTTGTCATGATTTTCACCCAGGTTTAAATAACATCCAGCTGTGACGCTTCCACAGTAATGACAGGAACGAGCTCTTTGGCTAAACGGAGACACGACAAGCCCTGAGCTGCTGATTACCCAGCAGCCCTCTGTTCAGAAGAACTATTCAGAGCAACAAGGACTCTAATGATGAGTACGGTCATTTTAAACATGCGATTTCAGAACCTTTTATTAGCCGGACTAATAAATCCTGAAACTCTCTGTGTGGCTGGATCCCAGCAGCAAGTTCTTCAAATGCAGCCTTGGCAGATGAAGTCAGTATACACAACACATACACCTTTGTTCTAGAACTTCATGCACATATTACATGCGTAGTGCATCACTTAGTTTAAATTGTTGCGCAATTCTGAAAGCATACCAAGCCAGGATTAAGAATGTCCGCATGTATACTGCACCGTCTGCACAACGAGCACGTCACATGGCTGTTTGTATGCGTTGTTATCCACTGTTGTTGTGCAGCCGTTAGTGTACAATTACTGTCACCACACAACAGCACATCTCTAACAAAAGGACTGTCACAATATCACATTTTGACTTTTATCACAGTCATAAAAATCCACCGTGTGTTGTTACAACATCTGCTATTAGACTTACTGCAGTAATGAATCAGTTATTATCACTATAATAACTTAACATTACTAGATTCTTTTTTATGCATACATATCATGCATATATATTTATGCATACATATCATGCATATATATTTATGCATACATATCATGCATATATATTTATGCATACATATCAGGGTGTCTCACTGACGCAGAAAAGTTCTGATATGAACAGAGGTTTGATGGGGGGTTTAAGGGAAAATCAAAGTCAAATGCATCTGCAAAACTACTTTTTTTTTGTCTTTTTTATGGCAATTAAATTCAAAATGTAAGTTGATCACAGGGAGCAAGCGAAGGTTTGTTCCAGGCCTCTGAGCAATGCTTTCATTCTACAAATGGATCACAGTCTGAAAAGACGCATAACAAAAAAACCACAGACAGACAAGATTTTAAGACGGTTTTCCCCACAGTGGGCCTGTCACAGTCCCAGCACCTGCGAGTACAAACACTGGGTTTTAATCGTGCTCACATGTGAGGGGAGAATTCTTAACATCAGAGAATAAATGCTCAGAAAAGTGAGGAAGAAGGAATTCTACTGAAACTTGGTTTTCCATACATGAGCAGAGTGACACGAGCAAAGACTCGGACATGGGATAATCCAAGAACATTAATATATCGTAGAATACAGCATGTCATTGAAAGGAAGAATTATAGCCACTCCCTGTACGATCGTATCATTGGTTTATTATTGGTGTCACTGTATCGTGTGACTGATGCATCACTGACAATGACTAACAGCGTGTTTTTCTTTTTTCCAGGCTTCATCTGATTGTTTGGTGATTCCCTGAATCCTGGCTCTGTGTGAACATCGAGGACGCCGCTTTGCATTTATTTAGCATTACTGTTATGTTGTGGCGACTGTTCCCTCGGTGCGGGCAGTCACAGCGTAGGCAGGGGGCTCGGAGTGTCGCCTAAAGCGGTCCTCCCACCACGATCCAGACGCCGAATTCCACAACCCGAGTTTTCCATTACTAACTGAAAGCCTCAGCGATGCTTCTGCTCCTGTTTGTTAATGTCGCCTCGTTTCCTTTAGCCAGGCTGGAAATACAACGAGCTACAAAGTCAGTCATACCTCACGACATTCCAGGAATTCCAAGGCTGGAAGCGAGCCTGTCAGGGACAGAACGGACATGGCTGCTGTGGGGGGCTTTTGTAATTACACAACCAGCACCCAAATATATTATGACTTCAGTTTATAATCACCTTAAATATGATTAAATATATACACTTTTTTTAAGGGTTGAGCCTTATTTCCATGTGTCACTGGAGGAGACGCAGACATGTGGGAATGCTGTAACTGTAAGGTTACGTTAACATGCTGGGAAATTTCAAACACACTGATGTTTTTCCAGCCAGAGTAGACCCCAAAGAGTGTGTGTGTGTGTGTGTGTGTGTGTGTGTGTGTGTGTGTGTGTGTGTGTGTGTGTGTGTGTGTGTGTGTTTTACATTTACAGTGGGAAAGTGTTGGGGGGGCATTGAGGAGCAGCCTGGGTCTTTACTGGTTTACTAAGCAGCAGAGGGCCACAGATCCATTTTGCGGACATATCTGTGTATTATCAGGGAACATAAACTCTGTGCACATATCCGTGTTTAAAATATTACGATATGTTATGAAAGAAAGAACTGAAAAGTTAAATACTTTGATCTGAGCACAAAAACAACTGAAGATGAACGTAGAGAGGATAAATCTAAATGTCGACCTTTTTAAAGAAATCCTCTTATCTGGGATTCGGCTGCAGCAGAAAACACTCGTCTTCTATAAACTGGAGCCACGATAAGCCTGCTGCAATTCTAAAGCTCCAGGTAAACTGTGCTGGCATTCAATGAGGGATTCATGTACAAATAAATGAGTAAATGAAATGTCAGCGCAGGTTCTCTGCAACTGTGAGTAAAGAGGACTATCTACAGAGGCCTGCACGCGGCGGACGTTTGCTACTTATATCAGGGCCACACAAACTGTGCTTGTTTATCCCTGTGGTGTCGGGCTTTGTCATCATACACTGTGAAGTTACAGGCACTGACACTGGGAACTGCGTGACCCACTTCTCCCTGACCTGGAAACACTCCGCAGGCTGACCTGCAGTCCAATGCCAACCCAGCTCGCATCAAGCAAAGGAAGAAAAAAGGCACAGCGAAAGAAATCTAGGCTCAACGTAAATTATTAAAGGCTAAAACGATGAGAAAGCACAGAGGGCAGCAGCAGAGCCCTGCCAACGGTGAAATCCACTTTATGTGAGCTGAAGGGAATAAAGAGGAGGTATCTGAAGCAGGGCAAGTGTTTGACTGCTCTGCTCTGTAGCACGCAGGAAAATCAAAACCTGGTGATCCTGAATGACTTCTGGACACAGCCATATGAAGTTAGCCCAGTTATGTGAGGACAAAGGAGAAGCATGTGCTGGGCACAGGCCAAGTACTTCCATATGGGTGCCGAGTTCACTGGGTCCAGGTGGCACGTGGGATCATACGTCACGTGGGGGTCCAGCAGGGATCTACTGCCCCCTTATGGCGTGTGCCGTGCAGTGTCGCATTCACGAGGCACGTTTCATTACAGGTCAGCTGCTTTGGCACATCTCTTGCATCGGCTTTGAAGTTCTCACATCTCATCGTCCGAAACAGCAACACAGCGCTGGTGTGCAGCTCCCTCAGAGCCTTTAACTCGTGACACTTTTTGTGTAGTGACTCTATCAGTAAAACAGAAAAATGAAAAGCAGCTTTGACGGTGTGTAAAGAGTTTATTTTGTCAGATGACAACTCCAGAAATGTATTCCACGTCTTCTCATTTGCTAACAGTCCTTGATACCAGACTACTGATGATCAGCTCCCACACTGCCCGTGCATGGGCAGCAGCACCAGGAAGATAAAGGCCGCAGCAAATGTAAACACACAGTATTCTGCTATTCTGTGACCGTTCATTTCACTGTCACACTGTAACTGTTTGCAAATATTTTAGCACATCAGAGCGAACAATGAGAACAACGAAGTGAAAGGACTGCACGCAGGACTGTCCTCCAACAGCTGAGCCAAAGCAACAACTATTAGAATATTATAAATATCATGAAACCGCCCTACATGTCATCATTTGTAATGTGCACCACTGCAGAGGTCACCGATTCATTAACAAACGTGAGGTAAAAATATTCCATGTGAGTAAACACAGAGTGAATTCATGGGAATGAATTTCGATATAATAACCGAAGGAACAAAACCAATAAACAAACTAAATGTATCAGTTTCTGCTCGCGGTCAACCAGGTCCAGTCTGATAAATGCAAAAAGAAATAAATGTTCTTAAACTATTTCATGGCCTCTTTTTCTTTATATACCACCAGTCCACATGCACTAAGACGGACGTGAAATACATATATTACATTATTTTGCTTTGTTTCTAGTTTGAGTAGAACAGTTACAGGACTGAGTGGGAAACTGTGTGCACAGATCCAGTCAGTCCAACTGCTCAGGGACAAAGTTGAGAGGAGAAAGTCCCGTCCCCACCTGGTAATGATTAACCACGAAACCACAGACCATCACCAAAGGACACTGATAAGCCATTGGTCACTGAAGGGGAGGGGGTCAGAGAAGAATGAGGACCGGGTCAGCACAGGGCGACTGGAGGTGGAGCTCAAAACACGAAATTAACTATGTTTAAAATGGAAAATATACATAAACTACAAATTCATTTTGAAACCTATAGAAATGGCCCATCACCCAATCAGCTTCCAGCTGATTAACAATAACGAGTCTAATTCAGTCGTTTATTTTTATCCATCTTTAAACGACTTAATGGCTCCAAAACCACATTCACCAAAATTCTTTCAATAAATAAATGTCATGAATTCGCTTCTTTCTTCCACAACAAATGTTGTAGTGTTAGAGGTCATGTGTGCTGTTCTAGTTTATCCAGCACTGCTTCACATTCTTATCAAACTACCGCTGTGAGTCCACATACCTGCTAACCTACAAATCTAGATCCCATCCACCCAGCTCTGTTTCTCTCAAAAGTGCTGTAATCACTCCACTACTCCAGAGCCACGAGTATTTACAGATATTTCTAAACCGTTTTCTCAGCTCAATATTTGGAAAAAAACACATTTACAAACAGCTGTATGAAGAACTTCTCACAGTCTGTAATGATAAGGACCAATAAGGTTTCAGTAACAGCTCTTACTAAAGTCACCGAGGACCAGCAGTGACTCACAGTCCTGGTTTTATTTGATCCCTTTCATTTTAATTCAAAGACTTCATGAGTTGCTTTAACAGGTCAGCTTCCTGGTTGGATTACATCACAGCTAAAGGGTCGAACTTTTAATATTTCGATCGATGACTTTAGATCTGCACAGGCTTCAGTCAGGGGTTCCTCAAGGGTCTGTCCTTGGTCTACTACTCTTTAACCTTGATGTAGTATTTTGGTAATAATATGAAGAGTCATAATGTGTCCTGCTGCTCTTATGTAGATGATACAGAGCTACATTCTACTCTGATCTTCTGACCTCTGTTCACAATGAGCTGCACTCACATTAACTGCAGATGTGTCAAAACTTGGAGACGAGACTTTCTCTTTGTCTAAATTTGATCAGATTTAACTTCCATTTCTGTGATTCAAGTTTTGATGATCGTATTAATAAGGCCACCAGACCTCCTTTCTATTACTTGAAAAATATATCAAGTTAAAAAACCTGACTCTGACCTGGCATTCATGACAAGCAGGTGAGATTATTGTAACACTGCACTGGACTTTCAGTAGAACTAGTTCAGGACATTCAAATGCAGCAGCCGGGATCCTTACACATGAAAATATTATTCCCAATACTTGGCTCCCTGTTCAAGACAGAATGACCTTCTATTAATCCAAACACACTGTGTTTTTGGCCCGAGGTTCATCTCTGACACGCTCAGTTATTCCCAGAATCAAATCAAATGTCACTGCCGCACGAATTCAAGAGATTTGCATGAATTTGGCTTTTAAACAGTTAACTTCCAGCTGATGGAGATGAACGTGTGAGTGATGAAGTGTGCAGCGCTTTCTTTTTTTAAATGGACTTCATCTCTTTACGCTTCCCCAAAGAGCTCTGAACATCTGTGGCCAGGACAGCACACTGTCGTAGGTTTACAGCCCCGTGGTGCACAAATCCATCTCCAATAAATGACCATCTGCTGCTTCATGACCACAACACGATTCACCTTCAGAGATTAAGATTCTAGTGAAGAAAAAACATTTCTGAGATAACAGAGTTGATATTAGGACTTCATGTACTGGGCTCGTGTTGGAAACAGCTGCTGCTAGCGCAGCTATTCGGTCCCTGACCTGGCTTTTTTTGGTCACTAAATGGAGGTCTGTGAATTCCCAGCCCTGTCACAGCATTTACAAGCCGGAGGAGGCTTTCTGCAGCCCCCCTTGACCTCTGCGTCACCCTTGCCCAGTGCGTGCACTGCAGCATCCTGGGATGAGAATAGAGCTAACAGAGCGAACCCACCTCGTCAAGTTTACAACCCAATCATGCCTGGTCTCATAAATCCACGCCTTCTCCTGCAGCACGCTGACAATGCCCACCATTCAGTGTGTGCGCAGGTTTAATAGTTCCTCTCTGCTTCCTTCTACTTCTTAGTGACCCCTCCTCCCCACACACACACTTGCAGGTTTATGGAGGAACTATGAGAGCAGAGCTGCACACAAACAGGTCAGCGTGGAGTCACGGTGAGGTCAGCGCTTTTTGAACTGTGCATGACCTATGACCCTCTCCATGGTGCCACCTGGCGCTGCAATGGCAGCCAGGGGAGTCCTGAGTGAACTTCATCTGAACCTGGACCTTAACATTGGACCACTGCCTCACCCTGTCCCCCTGCATCCAGCTTCCCCTGAAACCAGGAGTCACGTCTTCCCGACACATTTCTACCACTCGTGTTGCATCTCTGCACTGCGTCCACCGCGCAGAGATGTTGAAGACAACAAAGACGTCGATTACTTTCATTTATTGAAGTTCTCTGAGATGACATCGCTGAAGCAGACCATCAAGACTCGTTGTTTTATGAAACGTGTAAATGTGTTTAAACATTTCATTTCCACTTGTTGGATTTCTCTCTCCATGCTCGTGTGGATGGAAGCGGCTGTCGGTGGGTTTATACCCCCCTCTTGTGGTTTTGATTGGAAACTAGAACCCATTTATTAATTTCACATTTCACTTTACCACTAGAGGGAGATCTTTGTCCAAAGATCATTTTCAAGATCAGAAACTAAAAGTGAGGTTCAGCGTTGTTGGACCAGAGAAAAGTTCATGTATTTTGGAGTAAACAGATACTGGGGGCAAATGTAACTAAATATTTTTCATTAGTACTTAAACAGAAAAGTAAGGGAAGATAAGTAAGATTGAAATCTGAGGTAAGTGCAGGTTTATGAACTTACCCATGTTGTTGTGCTCAGTTTCAAGCTGATGATCGCTGTAAAAACCTGCAGAAAAGAGGTGCGAGGTTAGTGCTCCAATTGTTACAGAGTACTGGCAATTATGATAATATTAACAAAAAGGATTCAAACTCCAACGTGCGATTAACTGCTGTAAGACACAAAAGTTATAGCACAAAGTTTGGCTTCTTTTAGTTTGGCAGTTGTGTTGTGCCTGTAGCTCACACATCCACACTGACCAACGCTACTGCTCAGGGTAGATGAGCAGGTCGTCTATTAACAGCTGCTCTGGTTTGCACGCCAAATATACCAAGCCCACGTTGCTCTCTGGTGTACTGGACATGTCCAATGTGTGTGAATGTTAGACAGAAAGCTTGTGCGAATGGGCGAATGAGGCAAGTTACATAAAGCCCTTTGAGTGCTCAGGTAGAGCACAAAGGCCATTTAAGGCCAGTCCATTCATTTAAGCTGGAAGTCTGGAGGCTACAGCCCAGTGCGAACAACAGTGAGCAGAGCAGACATGCTGAGCTGAGCCCAGAGGAGAGAGTAGTCTACCTGAACTAGATTGTCTGTAAGCCAGGGGAGTGTGGCCACAGAGTCCCATCACAGTGTGTCCTTGCAGATATGAACACGGCTTGATGAGGATGCATGCAGAGAAACCCCCCCAACATCAGAAGAACACACCAGGCAGCTAAGCATAAGAAACTGTCGCACAAGCTCACCACAAAATGTTGCCAGGTCTGATACTGCAACAATCAGACATAATTTCACACGAACAACATAAAAGTGTGGATCCATCCTGTTTGATATCAGTGGTACAGGTTTCACACACCTTTGAGTGCCAACAGAATATTGCTTAAACACCACAGCCTAACACTTATGCTTTTATAACGATAGCTTATCCATCTTCTGATCCTAGATCTCACAGTGGAAAAGGAGACTTGCATCATGGATGTGTGAATGTTTCAGTCCAGTGTCTTAAACATCTTTTCACCTGTAACCTCATCACTAAAATTCATGTCTTACTTTAGCAAACTCAGCATCGATCTCCTTCATTTTATGTTGTTTTTTGTGTAAATAGATTGAGATGATCTCTTATTTCCTTCTGGTTCGTGACTCATGCTCACCCCTGTGACAAATCCCACCACAACAGGCTGTATTATAAAAGACTCCGTGTGAAGCCTCTAAGGAAACTCGTTCTGATCCTCTTGGTGATTGTAAACTAAGTAGCATGTGAGGAGCAGCACAGGTTGCAGTATCATATAGTAATGCATATACTGCTTTATTCAACCTGTTGGCTCCACTGAGACTTTACAATATAAGCATAATGTTGCATTTAAACTAATGATGAAGATCGTGCACTCCTCAGGAAAGTGTTACGTGAGGTCATCCGGCAAGAGAAAAGCAGGGCCCTTCTTTAATACATCTGGCAGCTCGAGGAGTCTCCCCCTGCTGGCCTTTAAGATGAATGCAGTTTTAAGGGGCTCCCACTGTAAGACTGGAAAGCTACATGCAGTCGATGATCACTAGAGCTGGGCGATATGAGATTTTTTCATATCACGATATGTTTTTTTCATTTCAGGCGATAACGATATCTATCACGATATAAGCCAAATAACTATATTTGTAAGATTTAAATGTGCCGTTGCTCACAAGTAAAATGTGAAATAATCAGCAGCTTGTTTTTATTTAAATATTTATTTCCCATAATAAGTTCAACAGGGTAGATGTACTTAAGGAACATGAGACTTTTTCAGATAAATAAAGGCAAATATTGCAAACTACACAAAAGGCAGCCGCTAAAGCGTTTAAGTTTCAAAATAGAACAAACAAAACAGACTAAATTGTCAATTCCACTTAGAAACAAAATATTAATTCTAAAAATAAATCTTAGTTTGTTTTACAGAAGAACAGACAAAACTGACTAACTTTTGTCAATATCAAATAAACTGAGAACTAAAAGGAAATTCTCAATCTCTCCTTGTTGTATAGCTTAGCTTTTCAAACAGTTTTAACAGTTACTTTAGTCTGACAAAAGCCGAATGACGAATTAGCGCTTCCAGTCAGAGACTGAGGCTACGTCCACACGTACACGGGTATTTTTGAAAACGGAGATTTTCCGTTTTCGTTTTAAAAAATAATCCCGTCCACACATAAAGGCAGAAATGAAGGAAAACGCTGCTATGAACATGCCAAAGCAGCAGGTGGCGCTAGATTCCTAACCGTGCAGAAATGTTGGACTCAAAGTCGTGGAAAGTACAAAGTGGGCTAGAACAGCCGTCGTGTGAGGAGAATTGTATATTAAGCTAAACAGCAGAGAGTAGAATTAACAGTAACAGTATTGTAGAAATTCATTTCACCGAAACAATAACGTGGCGCACAGTGTGACGCATGCACCAGTTTATTGTATTTCCAGACTTGCTTTCGGCACATTTACAGTGCACGCTACTCTGTTTTTTGTCAGACTTGAAATAGCCGAAATACCTTCACCTACGGAACTTCTATGGCTCTTCCGTTCGACAATCTCTCCGGCGTTGGAACCATCATCTGTTTTCTCTTCGGTCACGCTCGGTTGATTTTTCTAGTCGGCACACTCATTTCCTCCATTACCCGCTGGCTGCTTCCCAAACAAACACACGTGCGGCTTGGCACTTGTGCTGTACGTAACAAGTCACGCGACGTGACGCTGCGGCTGTGATTGGTTCGGCTCTGCGCTACTTAATTTGGATTGGCTGACCTTTTTTTTTTTTTTTTTAAGAGGACAAGAGCGGCGAGGTCTATCGCGATAGCTTAATTTCTCTATCGAGTAAAAGTTATATCGCGATACATATCGTTATCGTTCTATCGCCCAGCTCTAATGATCACCAACAAGGCGTCCAAGTCAACTAAAACTAGACGTCAAAAAATAGTGAACCAAAATAAAAATCAACAAAACAAAGTAACTGAGGCAGTACAGAGTACTCACAAATCTGAAACAGAAAGAGCACTCTCAGTTACATGGAGTAATAAAGGGCAGACCCACTCAGACCTTACACTGTGTGTGTGTGGTGTCAAAGAGGTGTGACACAACAGCGACCGAGTGGACCTAAGAGCAGACCACAGCCACCTCACCATCATTGTTCACACTCAGGCTACAGTTCGCACAAGCTCACCAAAGCTGGACAATAGAAGACTGGAAACATGTTGCCCAGTCTGACATCTCAATTTCTACTGGAAAAATAAAAAATCTGACAGTTACCATCAGAATTGGTCATAAACATCCTCCAAGCGGGGATCCATCCTGCTTTGTATCAGCACTACAGACTGGTGGTGGAGCTGTAGTGATGTGGGGAATGTGTTAGCATGAAAATGTGGAGGAAATTTCTCTGGTTTGATCTCAGTTTGGTCAATTTAGTTTTCACAAGCAACCTGATGAAGTTTGGGTGCTTTCCTGTGAGTCACCTGCCATCACAGAGCGCTGCAACATCTGAACTCAACTCTAATGCCACGCGCATTCACCTCTAACATTCATATCATTAAGAACATTAAAGCTAAAAAAGTGTCATTATAAAAAGTAAAAATAAACCAAAATATTATTATAACTCTGATCAATCCCCCAACACTTAACACAACATGAGTAGTTTTAATACAGCTTACCTTCTTATCTTATGTGTGTTCATTCGTGCACGTTTGTTTTCACTATCATTCATTTTGACTTGCTAACTTGGTTATTGTGAGACCAGGCTTCAGTCATTAGTTATGAAACAAACCCTAACCCTGATCAGGGAATACTCCCTACCTTCCTATCTGATGCTGCTTCTGTAGGAAGCACTTTACAGCACGTTTCCTTCACGTGTCACCGCGTCCATGTATGAACTGTTGTACGCAAAGACTCAAAGTCTCCACCAAACTAGTAGCAACAGTAAAAGCTGACAGCGCTGGACCACACAGTGGGAAAACATTTTTTACGGCTCTTTTATGCACAGCCTGACACATCATCGGGCTCCCCTAACCCCACGACAGTCTGTTTGCTTCATATTAGTTACCCACTTGCTGTCTCAGCTTTATTAGACCCACATTTTTTCCCCGTCTCACCTCCTGCAGCAGCCTGGCCATCTGTGCAACCACCAAGTGACTGGTTCTCACTTACATAGCACCGAGCGAGCTCCATCAGTCACATCCAGACTGGTGCAGAATGTTGGTGCATAACCCCCCCCATCTGTGTCAGTGTACCACCCTGCTATCAACAGCTGTAGACCCTTGACCCGACACACGCCAGCTGCCTGCACCTGACCCCTCCTTCCCAACCCCCCTCCAACACCAGGGCATATGTTCTCCCTGGAGCACACACACGAACACACGCGTGCCTCAGTCAGCCGAACAAACATACGTTACATATGTAACATCCATGTAACAAGTTCCCCACCTCCACACAGTTCTGAGGAGCTGCAGCTTTGAAGTGAGACAAGAAGTTTGGATGTCACCTCAAACTGCAGAGAAGTTCACCTCCAGCCATTATATCTCTGCCATGTGACTCAAAGCATTTGGAACTTGTCGACTGAAGGACCACAACATACTTTTATGTGACTGCACCAACTGTCTTTATCTTACATCTCTTACAATTACAGTTTAGTTATAAGAGGCATGTGTAGGTATGGCAGATGTACCTAAGATAAGCCTCATCATTAACGAGTCGCTGATAACCTGTTAAAAAAAGTCACGTTTTTTCACTTGAGAGGGGTTTTTGTTTATTACTGCTCTTTAGGGTTCAGGCTTTGAAACGTTGTCTCCACATCAGCACGAATCAGAGAATGGAACTGTGGACAAATATATTTATCATTTACAGTTTCGTTGACACAAAATGTATTTTGGCATCCAAAACTTCAAAAACATACATGAGTAATAAAACCATCTATCTATTAAAGATGGTTAACAGTAGCCTGGTTAAAAGTGCTTTGTGTTAACTCCTCACACACCCCCACACACAACAATGGGCATCAGTGGGATTCCATTTGTGAGGCTCACAGCAATTAACACGACTATAGCTCTGTGAAGCTGTATCCAGACACAGCGTCAGTGCCAAATGTTTCCACGTCCACTGGTGTCGTCCATAAGATTGTAACAAAAACAGGAGACCTATTACAGTTAGAAACCAACGTTAATAATTAACCCTTTAAGACCTGCCATAGTCCACCAGAGCTTATATTATATTTTTACAGGCTGTAGTGTCATTTTTGGGAGCATTTCAAGTTGCTATACATCAATACAACCATTATAGCCCAAATTTTAATAATATGTCTGCATTAAGTGCATAGTAATTACATAAATTGCAAAAAAGTGCAATAAACTACAAAAAAAATTGAAAATCGTTTTTGTTTTGTTTTAACATATATTTCTAGTTAGAGAAATTTAAGAGGCGTATCCCTCAAAACTGTAAATACAAAGAAGTTGCACAAAATAGTTTCCCACCACAGGAAATTTATTTTGAGTGTCTTTATAGTTTTATTTTTGAAATACACCAATTTTTATATACTGCAGGAAAAACGAAAATAAATATTATGATGCAAATTTGCAAAAAAAACCCAGCATGTGCATCAAATTAAACTATTTCCAGCAGTGCAATATGAGTCCTCAGCATCCCAGAAACGACACAGGAAGTCATAAAGTCAAAGATAACTTTTAAAAACACAAGTATAGGCTCATAAGGCCCTGAAGGCAAAAAACTACATTTCCGCAAAATGATGTCATTTCCGGATTCGGGCAGGTCATGGCGGACATGCGAGAGTTCACGCTGATGGACGTAGGAAGTGATCGGATCAGCAAAGCGTGTTTCTGGAATATTATGTTTTTGTTCCTGCAAGCGCTTTTTATGCAGTTTTTCAAAGCTATATGTGGAAGGAAACTGTGACCGAGGACAAGCTGATGGCATAAGATGTAAGTACAACTCCTCCGGTTTCATATGCAAAAAAAATTATGGCGCTAGCTTACGTGGTTGCAGAGCTACCGGGATTTAAAAATAGTTAGCAAAACGGAGCGTGCCCGCTCCGACCGGCTTTCAAAGGGTTAAAAACACCCCCTCTGTTATATGAGAATACCACAGTAAAGGGTTTGTCGCTTTGTTTGTTTCTTCCAAAAGATTCCCACCTGTGTCTCCTGCACTCTTCATCGTGCCCTCATCACACACGGCCACAAAATCACCCAGTGGGAAAGAAACGGAGTCTCTGCAGATGCAGCCACACTCGTCACATCTGTCACGTGTGGAGATTCAACATGAAAACTATAACAAGCAAGATTTGAGTGTCGTATCAACATATTATTATTATAATGATGAATAATGGGGGATGAGCAAAACTAACACTGATTGGAGCGCCGGCGTGGTCCACAGACTATCGTTCATCACTACAACCACTGTTGACAATCCGAGCTCCTGTTGCCTAGGCAACCTTTTAAAGTACTCATCCCTCTTTACATACACAGCAGTGTATTCTTCATTGTCACTGACAGTCAGTTTAGGCGCTCACCTTGAAGCTGAAAAGATTAACCTGGGACCCAGCACCACCGTGAAGTCGTTCATTTTTTAAATTGGATTTTTCTCCTCTATGGTGTCCACTCAGCACATCGCTGCAAGTCCATTCCTGTGTGAAGACGTGTCTTAGGGATCAGTATTCACAGGATTCACTGCTTTCTGAATAACCATTGTTTCTGGAATCCTAAGCATAGCTGACTACTACTCTGTTTCCATTAGACTCATACTCAGACCTCTCGTACGGTCTGAGTATGAGTCACTACAGATTTGAATGAGATTATTGGAGATGGTGGGTGTTTGGAAGCAAGAACAACACATTTAAAATCTAAAACACTACCATGTGCTGCAGGAAAGTCTTCTTTCAATATCCGGCCAGTGTGTGTGTAAGAGGCCACGCTGAGAGCACAGCGGTCCTGCCACACATCATTTTCCAATTTTCTAAGAGAGATGACAAATCAGAAAAAACCAAAAAAAAAACAACCAGAATTCATACATAAGGCACACGGGATTATAAGGGGCACTGTCGATTTTCAGAAAAATCAAAGGATTGATTTTAAGTGTGCCGTATTTTCCAAACAACACGGTAATAACGACGGCCCGCTAGCATGCGCTACCAAAAATAGTGCTTTGTTGTGTATCTGACGGACGAAAGCTAAACCAGTTCCACACCACTGAAGTTGCAGCATTTTTACAAACCAGTTCTGGTTCATCTGTTTCATTCAACGATCCGCTTTCGCTCTTCTCATTCTCCGTCGGCGCCATGCTTTTTCCGCCACATTTTACC
>NW_024582632.1:673547-680238 GCF_018398535.1 Haplochromis burtoni
CATATTCTATCGCTATATTTCATTTTGTTATCGTTGCCCAACATTATACCGGTATTACTGTGAATGGTATGATCTGGCCCAGCGCTAACTGGGATCAAGTCGTGTTTCGGTTGTTGTGTCTGTCGATAACAGACCAGCAGCAGAGCTCTCCAGTGTGTGGTCTCTGTTGCTAATCCTCATGACGGCTTATTGGCCGTGATAGCCTGAGGCTGGAAAGGCTTCCAGCAGCAGCCAATGCAGCAGAGCCTGCGCCGCCGTGGCCCATTGTGTGCGGACAATGAAAGGCTGCATCTTTAACCTTTCACCTTTAAAACCTCTGCAACCTCAGGGCTAATCAGCTCGCTATCAAAGTAACATACGGCCTCCTGTCCCCCTGTGGATGGAGACATGCTCAATGCAAGGTTTATAACAAGTGGCTCAATACTGCATCAGCCTATCAGAACGGGCAGCTCTGAGCTGTATTGAGCAAATGTATTTTTCTGCATTTGCAAACAACAACAGGCTCAAATATATGAATGTTATACCAGCCTGACACCTCTAAATAAGAACAAGCAATGACTGAGTGTCACATACGTCAGTCTTTTTGTCCAGTCTTACTTGCATGTAATCTAAGTTACTGGCTAAACGGCTCAACAATCTAAAGTGTGGTTACAAAGAAGAAAGCCTCACTTTGTAATGATTTCACTGCTTATGTATTGCAGTGAGCAAGTACTATTCCAAGCCAGGACTGTAAACGTCTATTACAATAATAGATAAGCTCTGTTCCATCCTGAGAAGGCTGGGCATGTTTGTTCATAACACCACAAAGATTTACATTTCCTCCATGTTAAATATACACCGGTCCCCTAAACCTACAGAAATCCTCAACCTGAAGCCACTACACTGCCCGGGGTTTCACAGCACTCATGCAGCAACTCTATCAGTCCATCAGCATCCCAGCTCCTCTGTCCCAGATGGGCTAGGGTTCCACATGGCCAGCGGAGGGCAACGCCAGTTTGTTATCCGAGTAGTTTAGTGTCTACCTGCCATGCCAACCAGACTAGCGACATTCTGATTTCATTGCTAAAAAACCCACCCAGCAGCATTCTGGGACATCATGCTAAACTGGAACGGCCGCTTTAAAAGACTGAACATTGCAAAGACGGGAAAGACTGACAGGGATGTTGAAAAGTGGGAGAGTATATAATGTCAGAGTAACCCGTCATTGGCCACATGAGCGAGGTCACAAGTGTTTCTTTGAATACCGTGAATAAGCCCATTAACAGGATAATCCCTGCCCCCTTTTGACTGCAGCAGCCTCCTGCTAATAAAGACAAAACTGACCACTTTTATCAGATCGCCGTCTGTCGTGACGCTCAGGCAGTTCAACTTTAATGTTAATATTTAAAGGCAAACACTTTGTTATATGAGGATACCGCAGTAAAAAGGTTTGGGGAATGACTGAGTGGAAAAAGTCTCATCTCTAATATGAAGTCATTCAGCGTCTCCTGGCCACTGTACGGTCAGTCAAGTTACATTTAAGCCTAGTTGACATTACAAGCTCCAGTTGCCTAGGTAACCTTCCAAAGTACTTACCCTTATATTTCTATGAGTTGTATTCTTTGTTGTCACTGACAGTCATCTTAGTCGCTCCACTAGGAGCTGAAAGGCTGGAGTTGGGACCCACTCGCGGTTATTTGTCCATCATCGCTTCAAGTCATTAATTGTCACTTTTTCCTATCATGTCATCACATCACTCCAAGTCAGTCCCTGTGTGAAGACGTCTCATCAGACACGTGCAAACAACAGTATCCACAGCTTTCTGAATGACCCACATGCCACTACAATACACAGTTCACAGCACATTGTTTGCCACTTCTTTAAGTGCCTTAGGTTCCCAGTGTTTCCATTCTTCCTTTTAATGTGTTTTACACTTGTCATTAGGGCTGGGCCATATTATACCGTTCACAGTAATACCGGTAATACCCGGTATAATGTTAGGCAACGATAGGAAAATGAAATATCGCGATAGAATGGGAGTAAAACGCGCATGCGCAGTGCCTTTGTTTTCATACGCACATGGCCGATTGTTGAGTGAAACAGATGAACCAGAATTGGTTTGTAAAAATGGTGCAACTTCCGTGATGTGGAACTGGTTTGGTGTTTGTCCGTCAGATACACAACAAAGCACATTTTTTTGCAGAACATGCAAGCGGCCGTCGTAGGTATTCGGCTAAGATGCTCTTAAATCTGGGAGTAATCTGGGTCCTAAACTCCGTATGCTTCAGGTCAAACAACACTGCAGCATCACTTAAGAGTTAAAAACTGTCTAAATTCTTTCATCTTTAATAAAACGATCAGCATTGCTGCTTTACCAGGTGTAACTATGAAGTTTAACTTCCAGGCATCCATGAAAACAAAAGTTATTACATTTAACGGAGTTAGAAGTAGCAGGAAGCTAGCGGAAGTTAGCTCGCTAGTTTCGCTAGTTACCTAAGCATGATATAGCATGTTCTGACTGAGAGATTTCTGAAAAAAATCAAACGTACAGCTCTGCTATCACTTCCAACATAAATGAAGACAGGAAACTAAACAGCAGTGACGTTTGTAGGGTTACTGAAGTTGGGCTAGCTGGTATATAATGATGTGCTACGTGATCGCTAGCGACACAGCTATGTTAGCATAACATAAACAGTGAAGCTGGAGGACGAACACTAACACTTTTCCACTTATAAAAGTTAACGTGAAGGTTCTCATGGTTAGAGACAAATGCAATCGCATGGCAGGATGCTGTAAACGGACCAAACTTCAGTCAGGAGAACAACTGAGATAATCCATCCACAATACGAGGTTAGTCATTAATATACTGCAACAACATGGGAATAGAGCAGCTGCCAGAGAATTCAACATTAATGAATCAATGGTACAGAAGTGGAGGAAGCAAGAAGAATGAGTTTAATAAAGTTTGATTTATCTGACTGCTTTGTTTCGCTTAATGTGCCTTATAATCCCGTGCACCTTATGGTCCGAAAAATACGAGCACACTGCAGTTTAATGTATGCAAAGCACCTCTTTTTAACTTCAGTGGATATTATACATGGTTATGCTCAGGATATGTCAGCCCATTTCTACTGGAAATGCCTTTTGGTTAAACTTTCAGCAAGGAATTTGCATTTGCACTGTTACATTTTTATAAAGCTTTAATGTACATAAAAACCAGCTTCTTGTTTAAGTGAAAATAAATGGAAGGTTGTCTTTTTGCGCTAGTAATGTTGTGGAGTTGTATTTTGTCTCGCATCAATTATATCGTCGGTTATATCGTTATCGCAAATTTTCAAATATATATCGTGATAAATATTTTTGGCCATATCGCCCTGCTCTACTTGTCATCTACTTATTTTCTCATAAAAGGCTCATTTTTTCAGTTTTTGATGCCCTAAAGTCAACGTTGTGGGTTTTTATTGCAGGTACTGCATCGAGCGCAAAGAAGATTTTGGTCAATATTTCAGTGTTTTGCCAGCAAACAGTGTTAACCTTCAACTTGACAGGAGACTGAAATATATGGTTTGTCATATGCATACAAAACACTGGAAGGTTACATCAGCACACATGGCCTGCTCATTCCTAACTCTTTGTGTGATCACAGAAAGGGAGGATAGATGGCGGCATTTTTTCTTTAATTGGCAGGCATTGGTCGGTATTTCAAACAAACCTCAACTGTTACCTAACAGCTATTTTAGACGCACAGTGCTTATCGAGGATCACTCTATGCAGTCCTATGAAAACAAAGTACGGCCTTAAGATTGATCACCTGGCTGCTACTGACAAACACACCTGATTAAGTCAGCAAGTGTGACTTTACATTCAAAGGCAGCGAAACAGGAAGATTATTTCCAGTGGTAACAACTGTTACTTTAGGTCAGGGACGGCAGTAATGAACTAGAATTTAAGTATGTGTTGCTCTTTAGCATCATTGCAAACACAACCACATCGGCCCATTAAACATATCATGAGATCCTGATAAATATGATGTGTGGTCCTACTGGTTTGGTTTTTCTGTGCAATTTGAAAAAATAAATAAATAAAAATGGATGATTGTCTCCTCATGTGCAACAGCACCAAGTGCACTTTTTCCTATGTAATAAAGTATTTTATTAGTACTTATTAATTACTTACTTATTAGTACTTGTATTGTATGGTGGTGGTCAGAGGGCCCGGTGGCACCAGTGTCCGGCAGCCTTGCCTCTGTCAGTGCGCCCCAGGGTGGCTGTGGCTAAATGTAGCTTCATCACCTGTGTGTGAATGGGTGGATGACTGGATATGTAAAGCGCTTTGGGGTCCTTAGGGACTAGTAAAGCGCTATTACAAATACAGGCCATTTACCATTTGTATGTTGTTCGGTTCATCTTATTCTATTCTATTGAGGGCAAATGCCAACAACTGAGCGAGAGGGGCTGTTACTGTGTGGATAACAGCAAACACTGAACATTTCCTGCACGCAGCAATGAATTTTGTTCGCTCAAATTAAACTTTTCTTCACTCTAAATAATTTTCTCCTCAAAATGCAACATTTGTACTTGCAAAATGTTTTTTCCGTGCGCTAAGAATAGAGGCACGGAAATAACGCCATAAAGATCTAGCAGGCTGCTGGAGGAACACTCCGGGCTCCATTTTAGCCAAATGTTAAACAAATGTAGTTTCAGAAATGAGAAGATGCTCCCCGTTTAATCAAGTGTGCACTTACATACATGTACTTCTACACGTTATGGAACGTGGACACTCCAAAGAGGTGAAAATCCCATATACACAGGTATCCCAACTCCAACACTGACTCTAAATTGTCAGCAGATTAAAACTGTATTACTTGCATATTATCCTGCTGACAGATATCAGACAGTAATTTTACCCATTTCATGAAAACTTGCTTTCTCTCAGTATCTCTTGCAGGCTGAGCGTGATGGGTTTACTTACTGAGGACGCTACAACTAAGATTACAGGACATTTACAGAAACTCAAAGATTATAATAGCATGTTGCTATGACGAGGTTATGACTGTCTCGTTTGGTATGTACATGAACAATACAGTTGTGGGTTGTGTGACGTCGGCTCTCTGCTTAATCAATCACCCACCCTGACTAGAAGATGGATGAGAGGAAGTGCCGACCACAGATAGACCATTGTTTTCACTCCACAACAGCAGGACATAATGAATCCTGCGCTTGCTGAGAGGTCAGAGTAGAGAGGATTGCTTTACCCCATGGGCACCACTTGATCTCCCACCCCACCTCCAGCAGAGACACCCATGCATAACAGTAAGGAGTTTCAGCTTGCCTTAGATAGCCTTGAAGGAGCAGATGGGTTATAACCAAGCGGGGAGGGGAGACGCTGTCACTGTTATACGACCACCTGGCTTTAGCCATGCTGCTTACTGGAATCATCCTATCCAGCTGGCCGCTAATTAAGTCTAACTGTACATTCACTGGGTCAAAGGTACTTCCAGTGCGTGCACAGCCTGTTGAATCTGTGTTTGTAAACTTAATAGAAAACCTGTAGTAAACATGTTAAAACAAGCGTTTCATCAAACATATCATGAACTTAAAAAGATGGAAGAAATTAAGAGTACAAACATTCAGCTTGCAGGTCTACATACGCTACTTTTTAGGAATCATAAGGCAGATTCAGAATAGTCATAAACTTCATATCCACATGCCTGCTGGCTAAAAGGAGACAGGAGAGCATCATTCGACCGTGCAGCACTAATGAACAAGCAGAATGTACATGATGGGAGGTGTGGAAGGTCTGTGGTTCGATCCCCAGGTGTTCCAGGCTTCAGACTGAAGTATCATCCCGACACATCCAGAGTGCAGGTATGTATTAAATTCTAGTCCATAAACATCAGCATCAGAAAGAAGCATGACCCCTCAAACCTATCCCTGCAGAAAGCAAAGTAGGATCAAATGAAGCCGTTTTAGCCTCGGTCAGCAAAGGTAAACACTTCTCCAGGTTCATCATAATGTTTGCAAAAGTGACAGTGAAAAGGCCGGGTTACTGAAACAGTAGAATTACGAAAATAGTGCTTCAAGTATCTTTAATGGGCTCTGCATCGATTGTTGCACAGGCCAGCTGTGGATACTTACTTTGGCACCATGGGAAGCAGAGCTTTCAGCTGCTCTGCTCCCAGGCTGTGGAACTCTCTGCCCCCAGAAATAAGAAATATTGGTTCTCCCCCAGTTTAAATCCCAACTCAAAACTCATCTGTTCAAATCTGCATATTCACTGTGAATCCACTGTTTGTTCATTTTATCTTGTGCTTGTATTTTATTGTTCTTATTCTGCCATTGTTTTACTAGGTGTTTTATCCTATTGTAAAGTGTCCTTGGGTGACTTGAAAGGCGCTCATAAATAAAATTTATTATTATTATTATTACTTTAATCACACTTAATGACAAGTGACAAAACTATTTACTGTTGGAACTGGAATTTAAAAAATAATAAGAATAATGAAATTTAAAATTTATATAGATAGATTTTTATTTCAAGCATGCAAATATAACTGAAACAACAAGAGAAAAAACAAACCTTCAAAATCATCACGTTTTCATGTCTATATGTACAGAATGCATCTGCTCGAACAGGAGCTTGTCCTGTTCCTACCCTCTTATTTCAAATTTCATTGCTTACAAATCCAGAATTCAACATTATTTGATCCATA
>NW_024582632.1:681459-682898 GCF_018398535.1 Haplochromis burtoni
AAGAGAAATTGTTCGAGCCATGTTTCCGAAGTAACAAAGAGGTGACGGATGGCCTGAATTGCTGCCATTCGAAGACCAAATATAACGTCCCAGAACACTCCAGCTCACATGTTAGTCTGCTCCAAGCATTTCCACAAAGGTCAGTCTTCTGTTGTAGTTATTACGTAATTTATCATAACATAATTATTGATGTAGGTTACAAATAAGTCTTATATTGATTTGAATTGAATTCGTTGCGCTATGCTGCTTTGTTCACTGTGGCTTTGCAGGCTAATGTTTGTTGTGTTTTGTAGGAAAACCAGCCTACAAAATGCAGGAATGCGATCCAGACTGGGCCCCTCTGTCAACCTGGGTCATACTGAGTTGAAAGCTGCTACCACAGCCAGTTTGATCGGTTAAGAGAGAGAGTGAGATCAAAACAGCCACGAAACGTCTGCATATATGTGCCGAAGGGTTGTATTGAAGCAATCAAGTGATGAATAACTGTTTTCCAGTATGCTGTTTTGCAATGGGTTTTTTTTGCATTGTTGATTTGTTTTTCACTGAAGCAGCTAATAAAGCACGATGGATTTTTACAATGTTGCCTCTTTCCTGTAAGACTCTATAATAGAATGAAACAATAATGTCAGTTCTAAATAAAGACAAATTGAATGAATTACGAAACACTCATTTTATTTCTATTAGATCTGAAAATGTTGTGTAACACTACAACCTGAAACGACAAATAGATGCGTTGGCCTGTAACAGCAGCTGTGAGATGGAATAGTCCAAATCACCAAAGTAAACTGGACCTGGGCTTGTTGCAGGGATCTGAAGTTACTAAACACATGCACTAAAACTTAGAACCATATAATAATAAATATGTGCGTGATGAAAGTTGGGCAGCACACTAATGACCTTCCTCTTTTTTTTTTTTGCCTCCTCGTCACGTCTGTCTCGTCCTGCCGTGTTCTCTGTCGTTTTGTACATCACTGTTTTTGGGGCAAATAAAATGAAAGTAGGGATTAAAACCGCAGAATTAATGATTACCGGTGCTGGAAATACTAGCGCTTGATGCAGTGTTTTGATTTTGCTGAAAGTCAGGTGGTCTGTCGAGCTCTGTTGAAGACTGATCTTCTTGTGATGTCAATCTGGTTAAGAGCAACAGCAGCAAACAAACGTAGAAATCGAGACTGTAGTCCAATGATGTTCTTGTTAATATAAAAGTTCCTTTTTTTTTCCTTCAGAAATCTCCATTTTTATTGTAGTAAAAAAAAAAAACAAAAAACTGTTGAGATTAGGCAAAAGACACGGAAACGGTGAAGCCTTTTTTTAGTGTTTTTACTTTTTTGCACAAAACTGTAGAACAAAAATGAAGCCATGTTATATGTTGTATAACGGTTGGGGAGGGGAACGTATAGAGCTACAGATTTGTAAAATAGAAGTCAAAATAATTTGCT